>NC_092423.1:53878430-54030732 GCF_036169615.1 Heliangelus exortis | reverse complement strand
ATTATATATTAGAATCACATCACAAGGTACTGTGGTGTCAAAGTTGTAACCTGAAACAAGTCTTTTTACTGGGTATGCTTAAAAATAAGTCCAGTAAGTCTGCATTCTGGCAATTGTCCTTCTACTTTGTTTCATAGACACGTTGCTGGATGGGATTAAGATGAGTGAATTCTTTAGGTCATGTAAAGCAGTGTGGCTTCAGCATTGATGTCTGCCAGTCAAAGCAGTCATCTGCTAGTTCAGCAAAAAGTCTCTAAACTTGATGAAATTACCTCGATTGAGCTGAGTGGTATTTCATTCGCACACTGGATGTGTTGGACCGAGAACTTTTATACTGTAGTTCTTATAAAGAAGCATGTGTGTCGTTGTGTATATAGCCCCTTTCCTCAGTCTCTCAGTAAATGAATCTTTTACTGTAACCCTAAGATAATATGTAATATTCAGTTCTTGGTTTATAGAGGCCTCTGGTACTCTTGCCATATCCTTGAGGAATAAATTGGTGTTACCACGGCAACTGCTATACCACCTGGTAAAGAAGCAGCTCTGGTCTATGTAGCACTTACAAAAGTACATTAGACAGATTTTTAAAGTTCCTGTAAGTTAAGCAAGAGTAGGAACTTGACATTTGCTGAATGCTGAAGTCAAAGGAGGACTTCAGTTTCTTCAAAAGCTGAGGAATATGGTTAATGGAAATAATTAGTGATAGCTTGATTCAGCAAGCTGCTTTGTCAGATGCCTGGTTGCAAGTCTATGTGCAGCCCATTTGAGACCAGTGGAGCTGTGTGTAGGCCTAGAGTTTGCACAGGTTCAGGAGCCTTGATTTACAGGGGACAAATTATATTGTTTAAGGGAGTGCTGGTTTTGAGAGGCTCAAGTGACGACACTTTCGCAGGGCGTGACTGGTGAGGGCAGATACTTGGCATTTCTCAGCAATGAGCTGCTAAAGATGATTGAAATGGAAGTCATGAGTAACTGGAAGTATCAGAAGTTTTGATTATGGGTGTGAATTTTGTATGTATTACATTTTGCATCACATGTATCTGATGGCAAGGAAATGGTGTTGAGGTGTTTGCATACAATGATGTTTTGCTGTCTATCAAACCTTAGAGCGCTATATTATAAATGTTTCTGTACAAATGTAATTGTTGTAGGGAAGGCAAGAGACCTAGAAAAAGTTTTTAAGCTAATCTGGACTCAGTAAGACTATCCTATATCATTGAAAACTTAGTAGTGTCAGGTCAATGTCTTACTTGGGAGTTTTCCTTTTCAGACACTACTATAGGAAGACCTTCTATGCTAATGAATTTACTACATTTCTTTGTATTGCTAACCCTTATCAACTCGTAGAAAGAGCTAAGTATCTATGTATTAATAAAACTACTGGCTTAGAAAAAGCTTACTTGCAATTATGAGGAATTAATTATTACTATTAGTGGCACTGTGTTTGCAAGATTATTATTGATTGCTGTTCTCTCATTGACTTTTTCTGCACAGCTACTATTTTTATCAGATTGCATAAAACAAAATCACAAAAGCAGGTTTTTTATTCTTTAAATAAACCCCAGAAAAATACTATGCATGTATACTGGTCCCTTTCCCCCTTGACAGGAATTTCTGAATGGCACTTCTAGTGTTCCTGAAAGTTTTATGAAATCACCATATGGACAGAAATCTGCATGCATGCTAATCCAGAACTGTGTAAAAATGGCTCCCATGCTTTACAACCTGAATTTCAGTCTCTTTTGCTAGTGTTCACCAGTGAGCTATTGCTAGTTGTGAGATAAATTGAGTGTGGGGCTGGAGGAAGCAGCTCTGCCAGTGGTGTCTGTTCCTGCCGCGTTCCTGTCATGTTCCCAGTATGCTCTGAAGGTGGTCCAGATGATCCACCTAAGGACAGGCAGCTCTGGGGATTTTTTTTGTCTCCTCTTCTGCTGCAGCTGGATGTTCTAAGCTGAATCCAAGCCTTGGTGAAGCCAGAGTGCTGTTAAAATGCCTGTGAAAATTCACAAGCCTTGCATGAAAACTGTTGGGTTGGAAGGCAGCTGGCCTTTCCCCTCCTATACCGAGTCAGGGAGGCTCAAACACTTAAATATCACTTTTGAATGACTTCTGAACTTCTACTTTTTATACCTTCACTGTGGTGTAACCTCCAGTGCTTCTGCTGATTCTCCTTTTGTGTAATCCACTTTACTGTGACTTGTACAGGGCCAGCAGAGCATGTTTATACTTGATAACCACCCTACAGCCTTGGTACATTTTGTTTGAACAAACGCCAAAAGCACTTTGAAGTTCACTAAGCTAAAGGCAGTGGCAGTGTTTGTACCCCAGGACTGGAAACTTTGCATGGGGTGTCTTTGTAGTGCTACGCAAAGGCTAAGGAAAGCTAAGAGGTGTGGTCCCAGGAAGACTCTTCAATAACTCAATTTAGTTATGGTACTAATATACCAGAGAGCTTCAGCGCATGAAAGATTTTCCACGAGTATTGTAGGACTGTATTAAATGAATAGATTTTTAGCAAAGATGCTTGAACATTTCACATGTATGATAAATTGCCTCAAAAAAAAAAAAAAAAAAAAAAAGTCATTGTAGTAAAAAGAATTTTTTCAGAGCCTTTTGTTTGCATTTAGTGCACTTAACTCAGTACAGCCATAATAAAGCAGGCAGTGATTTATCTCAAGAATGTGCGTATACCTTTAAAAATGCAACCTCTGTCTCCCTGACTTCTAATTAATCGCTCACCTCTGGTGATAAACTTGATGTTATGTGAGGAATGCTTTCCAGCACTAGCAAGATTTTTAAAAAGCTGCTTTAGATGTATATTAAAAATGCTTGTGGGGATGCAGAGACAGAAAAGCTTAGAAGTCTGATGACTGTTTATCTGAAAGGAGTTCCCAGTGGCAAAGGAACTGAGTTCGCTGTTCGTAGTGGTTTAACCAGGCAGGGAATTCATTTGATCGTCTGCTCATAGAGACATTGAGGGGAAAGTCCATTTTAAAATTCAAAATTAAAGGCAATGACATTGTACATCGTACATGAAGTTCAGGGCCTGTCTGAAAGGATGATGTGATATGTGGAGTTGATACCTGAAGTCTTCCCCATATGTCATAAGCTATGCTCAAAGTGGAAGCAAGTGACTGATGTCAGGGGGGAGGAAGGTGCCCAAGGCTTAGAAAATTATTTCATGGGCTCCATATTTCATTGCACTAAATTTATTTATAGTGTTTGGTGCTTCCTGGTTAAAATGCATGTGTTCCCTTGCAGCGTTTCCTGATAGCGTGTGATGCTGTATGCTAAGAGGAGAGACCTTGCTTTAGCTATGGATAAACACCAGAGGCTTCTGAAAGTTGTGTAAGAAAGTCTTTAGTTTGATAGCATAGTTCCATTTGTTAGGGAGGAAGTAGCAAGCATTTATCCCTGCAGCAGGCACCTGCATGGGCAGCTGTTATCTAAAGCTAACACTGCCTTTTATGTGCACAGGTATGGAAGGAGAGTGTAAGTATCTGCACCATTGTGGTATGAAAACACAAGGTCACATTCTGCCCCCAGGGAAACCTTCGAAGCCTTGCTTTAGTACTGAGGTATTCTACTTAGGACTGAAATAGACCTGGGTCTACAGCTGGGAAATGCAGTCAGTGCTCAAAAGTAGGGATGCAAGTCTTGCAGGTTTGCTCCCTTCTGGCCTGTGCTGTCTAGTGCAAAGGGCCTGTGGTAAAAAGAAGAAAAAAAAAAACGTTTTGTCTTTCATGGATTGAAGCCTTTATAGAGAAGTCCCATGAGCTACTGTTCCAATTACTTTTTGATGTTTTTGGTATTTATTTCAGGCCACTGTGGAACTGCAGTAAAGAATTCTGCATGGAAATAATAATTAATCTGTTGCAGATAAAGCAGGGGATTTTGGTTTAGCGTCTCAGAATAAGTGATGGAAGAAGTATGGCCAAGAAAAAATATAGCAAGGCAGAGGCAAAATTACCTGAATTCAAATATCACATCTTCACCAGACTCTGTATTTTTGTGAGGGACAAGGTTTGGTTTTAGTCCTCTTTCAGGGGGTTGGACAGACTGTATAGGGATCAGAATAATTAATTTCTCATGAAATAGTCAAAGGAGGATTATAAAATCAGGTTCTGTGTATTATAACCATCTGCATTGTGATATAGATTGAATATGTTCTAAGCCTTGCCCCACCCCCAGCCTCAAGTAGTTGTACATAATCAAGAAACAACATGCTTTGATACAGAGTGCATGGACTAAAGAAATTGTATTTTTTCGTCCAGGCACATACTTGGCCATAAAACAAAGGGCAGATGAAGCCACAGCAAAATGCAAAATGCTGGTATCTTTAAAAGTGGTTCTGCATGAATGTTTGGAAATATACTACAAAATCTGATGGTTTTGGGAAATGTGTCCGTTGTTAATTGCCTGTGACTTTACAACGGGCATGGGGGCACCACCTAGGGCCAGGCACTGCAAAGGGGCTGCTGCTGGGCTGGTGATGCCCTGATGGGAGCCCATCTCTGGGGATACCAGGGAAGAAGGGCTCTGCATGCCCTGTGGTTCACAGCACCGTTCACATCCTCACATGGCCCCGCTGCTCATTTGCTCTTTGGCCCCAGCTTGGTGACTGGAGCAGTTGCAGTCTCTTTGATAAACTGGGAGGTTGTGTTTGGGTTAGGCATGAGTCACCATGTTAAAACTTGGCTAGGTGAGGGATTGCATAACTTCTTCCTTAGGGTCCTCATAATCTATCCATCGGTAGCTTTTTCTTGCAGTCTGTCAAGGGTTTGTAAGTTGTGGAATAAGAGAAAACAAAAAAGGAAAAAAAAAAACCCAAGAAAATAAGAAAATCTATTGAGCTTTGAACTGCATGTTGTCTACAAACTGCCATAACCCTTTACTGCATATTTATTAGTTCAAAGCTTTGGGATATTCTGCTTTCATTAATTTTGAGAATTAATCCACACCGTGTTCTTCTTTAGCATTAGTAGCAATCCTTCTGCTGAATACAAATTAGATGTTTTCCTGCAGTCTAAATTCAAATATGGGCAGATGTTTAAAGAGGATATTTATGGGACACTTGCATGGAGTTTAGTGGTTCTTGGGTGTTAGGGAAGGTGATTTCAGGTTTTGTTGTTGTTGGTTTTTTAAGTGACACTTTTTTCTGCAACATGCCAGGATAACAGGTGGGATATTTACATCTCTTTTCTTGCTTTCTTTGTTTAAAGCATTTGATCCCATAGAGGCTTAGGAGCTCAGAACTTATTTCCATCAAAAGACAACTTGGTCCTTTTATACAATGGCAAAGTCTCAGGACAATATTGGGTTTGCAGATCTTACATGATTTCTAAAGACAAAACGGTTTTGTAAGCAGAAACTTTCCCTGGAATATCTGAGAAGCCTGCAAAGGATGCCAAACAACTTTTGCACTTAGCTTATGTGTTACAAGGATATTTGCAAACTGATGGTATAAAGCCCTGAAGAAGTGGGTGTGTAGAGGCTTCTCCTTGGCCAAGCAACCCAATGCCAATCTTGGGTGTGTTGTGTTTGCTTTATTTTCTCCCAAGCCGAGATAGACATATCCCTCTGCCCAGCTATTTGCCCATCACCCACATCGGAGGTTTTTGGGTGGTTGAATGTGTGCAGGGCCAATCTGCACCTCTGGACGAAGTTCCAAAGGAAGGAAATGCAGCTTGGAGTTGGGTGATTTGGGCTTGTTCTTTGGGGTGAGGAGTGGACTGTCCATCACGTGATTTGATTAAAAATGTACTTCCTCTCCACAATTTTTACTTTGTTTTAATTTTTTTTTTCAATTATGTGCATTGGACAGGCAAGGCAAACATGCCCTTGATCTTCATAGCATTTTTTAAATGAATAGCAGAGTAGATGTTTGTTCTTCAAGCTTCATTTTGCTTCTCAGTCCGGGGACATTTTATTGGCAATTTAAATCCATTAGAAAGAGAAACAAATCTTCACAGATCCTGCTCTCTGCAGCAGCTTCCCATCAAATTTGAAGCATAATCATGCACAAACATTGACTGGACCAGTATTGCTAGTGGCATTCATGTTAAGTGGATAGTTAAAGGCTTAATGACCCCTTTGAAACAAAGTGCTTGCTTTCTGGTCTGTATTGACAGTACTGTTGGAGGCAGGCAACTTAGTATTTTTTTTCTTCTCAACTATTTTTATAAAACATTTCAACTGCTGGCATGGTTTGTCTGCTCCTTTTCCTATCCTGATTAAGATCAAGCTGTTTGGACAGTGCATGTGGCCATGTGACATCAAAGTCTCATTGGCGCACATAGCATCCTCAGGATTTCTTCTCAACTTTGGTGAACACTCATTAACTTGCTTTCCCCATCATCATGGCAAGAAGAGAAGTTGCCAGTGGGATGAGAAATTCATATGAAGCAAAGAAAAGTCCCTCAGGCCTGAGACCTACCTCGAATTGAATATTTTCTTTAGCAAACACAGTCATGAGGAGGTCTTCTCGTGGTGAAGTCTGAGAAGGCAGAGAGGCTCTAATACCAACTGTTCCCCCTTGTCTTTTTCTGTGGTGGGCTTTTTGTCATATGGCTTAAGGGTAGAGAGAGCAAAAATCACTAAGTGCCTGGTTTTTGATTATTTGAGATGAATGAAAAAGTAGTGCACTGAGGTCTAATATGCAACTGATTGAAAAAGTTACTGGTTTGAGGTTTAGTAATGGAACAAATTGCTGGAGGCTTTTGAGTGAAGTGTGTAGGGACTCTCACATTTTATGTCACTTCACAGCAGTTTAACACAGGAGAGGGTGGCTCCATCCTTTATACATGGGATTGGGTCTTTAATGCTTTTAGTCTCCTGCTCCTACCAGAGGAATGTCTGCATCCCCCACTGGCACTTACCAAGGCCTTGGGCTGTTGGGTGAACATCCTCTAAACAACAAGGAACCTGAACAAAAGCAAGTAAAGCTTTCGCACCTTGATATTCATAGTTTCTCATCCCATTTTGAATTACATTTATTTAATTAAAAAAGGCAGCTGGTAAAACCAAGAACATACTGAACCTGGCATCAGTCCTCTTATACAAGTCTGGGACTCATAAAAGACTTGGACACAGGATGAAGCACCTTCAGCAAGAGCTCCTGGCTGCTGCCCAGGACAGCTGCAGAGATGCCACAGCCTCCTCTGCCAAACAAGGGTGTTGCAACACGCAGACACTGCTCCTGGGTGCAAGGGATCCCACTAGCTGCCCTCTTCCATGGAAAAGAACATACTCCCAAAAGCAAAGACTGAGAGCAGTTCTCCTGGGACCAGCCTGGGGGGCCAGATAACATCATTCCGAGATGCTACCTTGTAGCCAAGAAATTGAATATGCATTTAGGTATGTCAGTCCTCTCTTTGGGACTCTTAGTGGTGCAGCATTTGGAGTTCCCCAAAGCTGTGTATGCATAACCAGAGGCAAATAGGTGCTTGTCTAGAGCTATCCTCTCCTGCAAAATCTCTTTGTTCATCCTTCTTGGTGCATGGGGAAATTGTGCTTTCCAGATCAAACACAATGCTGACTCTCTTCAGGAGATCTTTCTGCCTTTTGATGAAGTGTCCACATGCCTTTTCCTCTGGAGGAGCACTAGAGAAAGTTGGAGGAATCCTTAGGAAAGGCATGGAGGATTATTAGAGTTTTGGTAGGCCTGTCACCGAGGAGGTTTCTCAAGTCCTACTTCTACCTTTGGAAAGCTTGTTGTCATACTATGTAGCAGGAGTTCAGCTTATGAAGGAATAACTTGCTGCCCTGCTGTTTATGGAAACATACAATGGGTCTGTATCCTCGAGTGGTTGGTTCTAAGACCATGTAAGCTTACATACAGTCGCTCTAAAGTCCTAAATTAAAGGGTAACTTTTTTTTTCTTTTTCTTAAGCTCTGTGCAGTTTGGCTGTTCGCAGTATTCCAGAGAGGCTGCAAAATTACTGTTGGCTTTCTCACAGTAAATCCTTGACCTTCCCCAACATTTAAGCATTAGCAGATTCCCTGCACTGTGTATGGGGGTGGAGGAAGGAACTGTGGAGTTACATGCACGTACTGACACAGACTCACATATTTTTAGTAGCTTCTAGCAAGCACTTGGCCTGCATTCTCAAGTCAGTGTTTCTTCCTTCTCTGCATAACACTGAATGTAAACCAGTAAAAATGATAAACCAGTAAAATGAGAGTTTAGAAATTATGTCAAAACTGTCACTCCCTACAACTCATGTCATGTTCAGATCTCAAGTTCCCTGGGGAAAGTGTGTCACATTTGTTGGTGTATGTCCTTCTGTACCCATCCCAAAAGGCTCTTGTGGTACTTGGCTTCTTCCTTCGAGCTCTCCATGTTCACGCACTGATACCGTAATCTGGTGAAGGATGCAAAAGTTGAAACCTCATCTGTGCATGATTCTGATCACTCATGTGCAGCATGAAATTAAGTTTTTTTCACTGCACCTTTCCATGGGGCTCAGACTCCAGCAGCTTGTGAGCTTTATGTAAGCTGATGGATGTGAATGGAGTGCTGAGCGCTGTAGGTATAGGGTAGGGGAAGGGGTGAGTAGGATGGTTTCAGGGCTGCACACATCTGTTACCTTCCTGCCATGCTCATAACAGAGCAGCAGGGGCTTTTTGACGCTTCAGATTTTTTCAGTTCAGTTGCTCAATCCTGGCTTTTGTTTTGTACATTACTGTAAGTTTCCCAATTCACCTTAAATTATTCACTCACCATGCAAGAAACAGGAAGTTTGGAGAAAATATTAAGCTAGTCAGTATGAGCAGGTTAAGGAAAGATGAGCAGATACTTGTGTTAGAGGTGCTTAGCTCCGTGAGTTACACTCCTGTGCAGATGGAGGAGATGAGCCTTGTGTGGCTTGTTAGAGCCAAGCGTGACAGTAACAGCTACGAGTCGCACCCACGGCAGTTCCCAAAATGCTACCTTTGAGAAGAAACCAGACGAAACAGCGTCTGTATGCTTCTAATGGCTGAAAAACCTTATAAATTACAGAACATGTTTAAAACAGAGTAAAAATATATGGTGTATTACAAATCCAGAGACCTATTGCTAGTTACCAGGTTTTGCTAGGCTAAGGTTACGTGCCAGGATGAAAAATGAGAGGCTCTCCTTAGCCTGCATGTTCTGCAATAACATTTTATCAGCAGGCAAACTCTCATTAAATACACCCCATTGGCTGTGCTCAGGCTGCCAATTTTTGAGTGGAAACATTGTATTAACTTGGCTGTTCCCTACAGGATATTACTCTTGGAAAATTATAACAAAGTGAACAAATCAGCATTTTTCATTTATAGCAGGCCATAATTTACAGTATGGTATGGATCTGCGCCTGCCTGTAGAATTCCCTGTCTGCCATGACAAGAAACAGCATGCATTTTTGTATTTGCCCAGAGAAAACATTTGTCTCTTTACTTAAATGTTCTCAGTGGTTTGGATCTACATGGCCTCTGGGTTTCGCTGTGTATAATGATTCACTATGAACTCTCTAATCCCAGTCTGCACGTCCTTTTTGGGACCATGGTTTCTCTCCTTCGTGTGAATGACAGACGCTTACCAGTGCCAACAGTAAAGGACATCGTTGTGTCCCCCAACCCATCAGATCCCTATCGACAATAACTCATTTGAGGTGAAGATTTTAGAAGGGAAAAGAAAAGTGGTTTTTCAAATGCTAAATAAAAATCCCTCCCCATATGTTCTAGCGAGGAGTTTCAGGGCACTCCAACTTGAAAGGTCATCTCTTTGCACTCTAGAAAAATCATACTTTTGTAATCTTTTACTTAACTGGATGAAGACAACTCAGTGGTTTCATTCAAATTTTAGAACATTTAAGTAGGCGATCTCCCCAATGTCTGTGAAAAGAGCAGAAAATGTTGATATTACAGGAAAGGGAGGAGAAGAAACATTTTTTTATGTTTGACCTGTAAAGTTTCCTTTGTCAAAGTTAAGCCATTTGCTGCATGTTCAGAGGTACAATCCTCTGAGTAGCTGTTTGCTTTTGTTAGCATAACAATTTGTATCAGCAAATGAAAACACAGCTCAAGCTATTAACTTTGGCAGTTTCTTTATAATGGAGAGAATGCAAATACGAAATTGTAGCATTCTGGAAAAGTTCAGTCCTGGGGGGAACCAATCCCCAGTGTCCACAGAGGTGTGGTTGTTGCTGCATTTCTCTATGTACTTACATGTATCCATGGAAATATATGTATATGTATATTCATATTTTCACATATCTTCCACATAGAAATCTTGATTCTTTAAAAGCATTGCCCATATTTTGTTTCCTTTGGGTTTGTTTTGTTTTGTTTTTTTCAAGTGGCCTTAGTCTAATTCAGAATCAGTGATTTCATAATGATGGGAGGAGAGCTATTCCAGTGCCAGTGTTTCTGAGAGTGCCAGCCTTAGATACACAGTCTGTGGACATTGTTGTATGTTAAAAAATAAAATGAAATAAAATTTACTTGGGCAAGTATATTTTTTTTCCATCCAAAGCTTTTTTTTATTATTATTATTCCTGATGGAGCATTTTGTAGGGGCTAGATAGGAAAGTGTGTTTCCCTTAGTAACCGTGTACAGGGAGGGAAGGGAGCAGGTACAGTCTGCATTATCTTCGCTTGTTCCCATCAACTCCAGTATGTCCTCTCCCTTTCATATTCAGTTTCATTTGACTTAATATTCTGCTTCAAAAAAGAGCAATTAAACAAAAGGTCTGCTCTTTGTGCCAGCATCTTTGAAGCCTACCATGATACTCCATTCCCAGAGGATGAAAGATAATTTCTGAAGAGGCCTAAAATTTCTAGTGTGCATCCAAGAAAGTGGATGGATTTACTAAATAGCTGTATTTATTAATAATTGTTTTAACTGCCTATTACAGGTCTGCACCCCTTGATTTTTGCATTATTGTTCTGGTAAGCAGCTCAATCTTTTCAACACCAGGGAGGTATAGTGAGTGATGGCTGGTGCTGTCTCTGCTCATCTCTGCTACTGCCTGGAGCAAAGGATAGAAGTGAAGCTTCTTGCCAGATATTTTTTGCCCTTTTTTTTTTTAAGAAAGAAGGCACCAAGAACAGTTAGATCTACCCTGCACCCTGGCACATGATGAAGTTGACTGACCTTCTGGGGACACCGAAAAGCCATGTTACTTTCCTTACTGTCCTGTGGTTGTGCCATTAGAGTGAAAGGAACATTCCAGTGCTTTTCTTTTTTTCTTTTATTAACATTGAAATGCATTCACAAAGACTGCCTTCTTCATTCAAAATTTGTTATTAAGAGTCAGCATATTTGATGTCTTTGTGGGTGGGCCTCTAAAAACCTGATCTTGCTTCATGTTATTTGCATAATGAAGAAGAAAAAGTAAAAACACCTCTGGATGATTGTGGTAATTGAAACCTAATTCCCAGGTATTTAAGCATATTAATATATTTAAAGGCAGGGCCAGAAACTGATGGGAACATCCAAGCACTTTGTATATATTTGTGGTATGGAAGAAAAAAGTTCACAGCCTTTGCAATTTATTTTTTTTAAGTCCAGTCTTTGTTTCTTAAAAACATAATGTGAACTGCTGGATTAAACAAGCAGGAGCAGCTTATAAAATACTGGTTTTAATTTCAGCCCTACCACTCACTGAGGAGAAAGTAAATGCTTCCTGTGCAGTTGCATCCCTGGATACTCCGTTTCAGCTCCATGGATTTAAGGAGGTGCCTTTCCCTTCTTCACAGGTAGAGGTGTGATGACCTGAAAGGCCACAGCAGAGCTCACACCCTTAAGCTCATGGGCTGTTCACAATTACACTCTGCAAACTTGTTCAAGCCTCTTAGAGATACGTTGGGTAACTAAGCAAAGATAAGGTTGGCAACCTGTGCAGTGCAACCTGTCAGCCCCATCCCAGCCTGCTATGCAAAGAGAGAGTAGGAAGCTGAGGTAGGAGACAAGGATGAGACTAAATGGAAGACAGATCTTACTGCTTCTCATCTTACAGGTAGCTCTACTTTTCACCTCCCAAAAGAGAAGGTAAGTTGTTTTGGTTAATCACTGGGTTTAAAATCTAAGTTTTAGCTGTAAGAAAATGTAAATAAATTAATAAATAAATGAGAGAAAAATTGTTTGCCTAAAGCTGATTTGAGAAGTTGGATTAATCGTATTTCAAACATGCAGTGATACAATTCAAAACACCTCCCCATCAGTTTAATACCAGAAATTATTTTATAGTTAGCAGAATATATATGCAAAATACAACAACTGGCTTGTAGCACCCGATTATGACCTTTCTGGGTAACTTTCCTCTGCCAACAAAAGTGCTTTATGAAACTGAATTTTTTGTATACTTCTTTTTTATTTTAATTCTTTATTTGCAACAAAGCTCTGCATCACTAAGCCCAGAGGTCAAGTTCAGGCACACACTTTAGAGTCAGGGTGGACTGCCAACCCCACCAGAGGATTTTCGGAGCAAAAAATGCCTCCTTTTCTGGAGTGTGGGTCTAACACTTAGATTTAGATTGCCAATAAACTGACTCCAGACTCTGTACAATTGGCATCAGTATAATAAAAACGAGCTCAAAAAGCCTAGGGAGGCAATTTACATTCTTCAGGACAGAGGTGGTCACTCCCAGAGCAAACCCTGAAGTCTTACAGGTGGCTGTGTGAATTAGACATGATCCCCAGTGTTGTTTTCTGTAGTGCTGGCACTTGCCTCCTGGAGTAGCAGTAGGATTAGCAGAGCAGCAAAGGTATGATTAAGCTGAAATGATTGATCTCAGCACACAGTTGATACAGCTGACTGTCAGAAGTTTGAGTATGCAGAGTTTTGTTTTGATCTAGAAGAAATGGCCCTGCTATTATGCAGAATTAGGTTTTAAATAATGAGAAATCAGAGGAGCTGCTGTGTGTAACACCACACATGAAAAGCGTTGTCTGACTTTTGGAGCTGAACTTGAAAGAATGGAGTGGATGATGTTGCGGAGAGTCCTCTTCTGTGTAAATCTCTGGGGGACTGGCAGGATGGAGGAATTTCCCATCATCGTATGAAACATGTTTGCAATGGATCTGCATCTTTCGTTTGATGAAGAAGTCACTTGCTGGGCTCACTGGCCCACCAGACTGTTTCTACCATCAGCTTTAAACGTACAAAGGGTTCTTGCATCCTAGGACAGACAGGATTTTCTCTGCTTGGTTGGACTTCATGACTGGAGAGCTACTGGACAGCTCCAGTGTGTATTGTCTGCTTTTTCCTCATGGGTCTTCTGACCCACCTTTCAAAAGAAAAAGTGTTTTTATAGCCCTGACTTCACAGTTTTTAATGGCTTCTCTCTGTCACAGTGAGTTCTTGGGCTTCTCCTGATCTGTGTGGAAGCTTTCCAACTGCACAGGTTGGCTTGAGCCATTCCCACAGGGCTCTTGCTGAAGCATCAGATATGTCAAGGCTGTTCTAACCTGTTGCTGGGATGTCTCCAAGTTCTTGTAGATAACATGCTTGAATTCCATGCGTTTGTCTTTGGGGAGAGATTTCTGGGTCCCTTCCCAGATTTCAAATTGTTACTTGCTTTGCATATATGGTTAAATGCCTGTGGCCAACAATGCAGACTGTTGGATCCTTTCTGCATAAGAGACACAGAGACACTTAGACCTTGGTTGGAGGAGAAAAGCCATAAGGTTCTGCTTACATTCTCTCATTCCTCAGCATTTGCAAGAGCAAAAGGTTTTGGGGGTGGGGATGTGAGTCCTTCTGGTATATCTTTTTTTTTTTTTTTTTTTTTTTTAATGCTGTTCCATGGGCAGCTGATGTGGAATATGAGGTGTTAGACATCTGTCATACTAGCACTGGTTCTCTATCAGGGAGTTATCTTCAGGTTTTACAAAGTATCTGCCCTGGGGTCACAGACTCCCTCTAAGTTTACTTGTGAATAATATTACTGTAGTCAATCTTTTATAAATGGAAGGCAATGAAGTCAGGACACAGAATTGCACTCATGTGGGATAGTTACTGGCTTTTCTGACCTTTCTCTGGAAAAATGTGCCTGTTGCAGAAGAACTATGTGAACTCTTGTGCTGAGGTGGTAGATCTGATGATCTTGCTACCTGTCAAGATCATTACGTGCTACTGAGACAAATGCTGATTATCCTGGTTTGTGCAGGTAATTGTATCATGTTTTGTATTTTAGCTCAGTATTTTTTTAAAGTGTATTGTTCCTTCATGTCATCCTGTTTCTGTTCCTTTAGGCCCTTCCAGGTGACTACGTTTCTCTGTTTACATTACCAAGTAATCATGAAGTTTTTGTAGACCAAATCTTTGGCTTAAGCACGGGGTGCCTGCTTGCATCTGTAGATTTTGTAGTCTGAACTAAAAGCCAGAAAACAAAAAAGGTTTCAGATGTTGTGGTGGAGGAACATTTTAGTGGAGACATTTCAGCCCAGCCAGTCATTACTCATCCAAATTCAGTGGTTGCACTTAGCCCATGTGGGAGGGACACTGCAATGCCATACTGAAAGGAGGAAGAACAAATAAGGAATATTGTCCTGGAAAGAAATTTAGCTTATTTTCACACTTAAACTGTGTGCGTGTGTGTGTAGTGGTGGTCCTCCAGCCCTGATACCAGTGGAAGGAAGTGACTTTGACTATTAACTTCAGCAGAATTTTGGTTGACAGTTCCTGTGTTTAGCTTTAAGATGGAACTAATAACTGCAAAGAAGTGTTTTTGCAGCAGTTTAATATTGTAAAGTCTTTGCTCCTTTTGCATAGAGGGATCTAAAATCCATTCTGCTTCACCTCCACTTTGCTAAAGCTTTGGATATTAAACACTTCTCAGGTTTGTTTAACACACGTGTTTTCTTGAAGTATTTGAATTAAGATACTGTATTTTCAAGTGTCTTAAGAGATAGAAGGAGGAAGGGAAGTGTAAGTATGAGATGTTCACTGAAAACAGACTCTTTTACATGGAAGTCATGATGTACCTGCCAAATGGATACAGGTAGGAATGGCAGGTTAATTAAGCCTAAAATGGAAAAAATCATATATCATTTAAAAAAGAAAGTACAAGCTGTAATGGAGATGTAGAGCAGGCCCTTCTATTAATGAAGTGCTCAGTCTGATTAATGTAGAAGGCTGGAGTGACTTTTCATCAGAGCTGTACGTGCCAGGCCATGTCTGAGTGGGAATGTTTTCTCGCCGTTAATAAACATTTGTTCTTTGCCTGGGGTGCTAAACAACCCTGTTGTTCTGTTCTGCCATGTGGAACACCTTGGTGAGCCTTACAAAGGAGACACACACACACAAAAATTTCAGCTTGGCTGAGCGGAGCTCCTGGTGTTTATATTTAAAGCTGCAATATGCTCCCCCTTCCCTACCTTAAACTTCCCGATTGGTGAGACTGCTTCCCGCCCTCTCCAAAGGGCTTCAAGTTGAAAGTTTCTCTACAGCCTTCTCCCCAGAGGTTTTGTCTCTGGGGTTCCCTGCAGGAACATCAGAGGTGGGAGCTAGCGTTCCCTTCAGTGACCTGGTGGCAGAAGAACAAAGTGTCAGGAGCAAAGGGTAGTGCCCGCAGCTTCTATGGGGCAGGGTCTCCGGCAGGCTCTCTGATGCCTCTATTTATGTTACATGCTGCTGCATCTTTGCAAAGAAGCATAAGGAGCTGCAGTGGTGTAAGCAAAGGGGTGGATGTAAACTGATGTATCAGAGTAACTTCATGTGTGGTCAAATCCACTCTGAAAAGTCAAAGCAGATTAGGAAAGCAGAAAACTGTCAGTTTTTATGGCACGCAGATACTTCTAAAGAACACAGTATGTGGGTGGTGGTGTAGCAGAAGAGTAGTGTGTGTGCAAAGCTGAGTAAGAATTAACCCTGTAAGAAAGCAGCCCTGTTGATTAAAGCCTTCATATTAATATATTTATTTCATGGCAACTAGAAAGGGCTTCTTCCGTTATTATGAACATGGCACTAAACAGCTGATACCATGTACTGGGATTTTATATTTTTTTAGCAGCACAATTTTCTCAGAAAATACTTCCTACTGGAAAGAAAAGAAGAAATTATGCTGCAAGCCCATTACTATTGCACCAACTTTTTTTTTTCTAATACTCTTGTGCCTTGCATGCCTTTTAAATGCAGCATGCAGCTTAACATCTGTTGAGGACTAGTATTTGTTCATTTTCAGAGAATACAAATTGTTTTGATCCTCACTTTTAACTCAGGAGGAAGGCTTGAAAAATCAGTTACCCAAAGCCCAAACAAAATGGTAAAGTTAATGAACTTTATATACGGCACAAGTGAACACTTGAGAGCTATTCATATGCTTCTAAAAACTGGTTAATCATGTCCACTTAAAGTAAGTGGAATTTTATCTTCTGCCCTGGCCTGTATCAACAGAGGTTTTTGCACTACTTTGTTGCAGTAATTCATATATTTAGAACATCGGATAACAGCAGCTGTCACAGAATAGTTAAAAACAGGTCACTTGAGGGTTCAACTCCAGTAATACAGTGTATACTAAGAATATTTTAGCTATTTTTAGAATAAATAAATTCCTTTATTTTTATGCAGTTTATAATAACAATATACCCTATGCCAAGAAAGATGGTCCGATTTCACTCCTAATCCTACGATAGCAATTATTCAAGTGTTAGTCAAGAAAATTCAAGAAAATCTAAGGCTGATGCAAGAAGCTTTGATTTTCTTTAAACTGAAAATGCCCAGATCGTTTCTCTGGCAAAGCTATCAAGTCCCAAATCAGAATTCCAAAAACTTGTTCGCTGCAGGATGTCGAATGGCAGCTTGAGACCTGTATCAGCCTTTCTTCTTCAGTGTTTGAGGAAGGCTGTAAAGCTCTCAGAGCGGTATTGCCATTGCCCGCCTCAGCAGCAGGGTTTTTTTTGTGATTCACAGCTTGGAAGAGAATGTCCCCGAGGCATCCTGGCAGGGTTTAAGAACTGGATTCCCCAGTCCACAACCATTGCTTGACCCCTCTGGGAAATGCAGTTGCACAGGAATTGGGTAGAAGGTTTGGTGGAGTTTTCTCTTTAGTTTGTTTACAGTGCATCTGGAAGCCCTTGGAATCTAGCAAGGATTATCCTGGTTGTGCCCCAAGATGGAGCAGAGGAGCAGTGTGGCTGCAGAAAGCTGTTTGAGCCATCAGAGGTAAAGTAGTTTTGCAATGGGAGAAGGATTCCTTTCTCCCTCCCACCCGCAGCACTCTCTTAGGAAGTTCACTTTGGGAATTGTGTTGCTCTGTTTGACCAAGAAGAGGACAACACTTATTTTAAATAACATCCTGATAATGAACTTTACTGAGATTTTGTTGCAACCTTACGCCTCCTTTCTTTATTTTAAAAAAATTATTTAATCTCATTACAATTTCTTCTGAAATAACACTGACGTTTAAAAAATTGCCTTTCTTTCATTCCTGAGTTAAATATCACTGTAGTCAATGCTATCAGTTCAGCCATTAAGCAGAACTTAAGCTAATTGCTCTAATGATTAAAACAGCAGCTGTCACCACTCCCCCAAGTGAGTTGCCTGGGAGATATTCTTGTCGAGCAATAATAAAACAACCTTCGAGAAAGGGAGGTAAATTGGTATGCATGGGTGTAATTAAATATAGATATTATGGAATTTGTAACAGGACCACACTTGAATTTATAATTTTACTGGAGTGTGTTTTTTCTTAGTCGAGCTTTTTCAATATTTTTCTAAAAACACATGAATTTTATTTCTACAAATCAGTTTAGCAAATAGCACGTTTTCTTGTTTGTTTGTTTAAAAGCAGATGAAATTAAACATGTAACTGGGATGTTCGCACGTGCAAACGTTTGAACTGAAGAAGCTCAGAAGGTGTTTGTTTGCAGTTGCACACATTCCTGAGCTAAAAAATTTGGCCTATGGTTCATAAATATCCCTTGGATCTCTCTGGATGAAAGATACTAGGTAAATAGAATTATTTTTATAATCACTCTACAGTGTAGCAAAGTCATTACCTTCTAATTCTAAACAAGGGAATGTACTTAGAAAAGCCTCAAACAATCCCTTTTAATCCTTCTTCTTTCTTCTCTCCTCTGTGTCACTGCAGAGAAGTCCATGAGCACTCCCAAAGAGCTCTACTTGAAACACTAAAACCATGCTGGAAAAAATTCCTATTCAGGGCTCAAGCCCTGTAGTTATGTGCTCACAACAACATCAAATTCATGTAGCTTTTCAACAGGAGACTTAGGTCTGAGGAAGCACAGGTCACAGTGCCAGCACTGCATAGGTTTTGTTCTTTTGCCACCCTTCCCATCCTGGCACATCCAAGTCCTCCTCCATCACCACTGTACTTTGAAATGAACTGCTGCACTAGTCCAAGTTAAAAATTCTCCATATCCCAGGACAAACAGGGCTCCTCCTGTGATCCTCTCCAAAGGTTGGGTTGGTGTGGCTGGGAGGAGCACCTCCAGGTGAGGACAGCAGCAAGAAGGCTGGTGGAGATATGCAACCACTCCCCTCAGCCAGTGTCTCTCTCGTGCAGAGCTAGAGTCTCTATAATGTACCAATAAAACAAAAAAAATGCTGGTAAAGTCCTTCTTTGGCAAACATGAAAGTGATTGAGTGCTCTGCTGTCCATACTCCAAGGAGATGCATCTGCTTGTGGCTCCCAACAGCTGTCCTAGTGATGAAGCCTTGCTGGGGCTGGGGGTGCTGCACTTAGGCCCTTGGGTTTTTGGGGCACTGTGCAGCACAGAGAACCATTGGGCTATGCTAAACTCTTGACCTGGCTTTGAGCTCCCTCCTGTCCTGCGAGCACACGTGGAGCAGGAGGGGCTTCTCTGTGATCCTCACCAGGAGGTATTGCTGCAAAGGTTGTACCAGTCAGAGCTTCAGGCTTTGTGGCTGAAAGGCAAAACTTGGTTCCCCCTTGAGTGGCAAGTGAGAGGTTTCTGTATGTGTGTCAGGGAATAATGGTGCATCTGTAATTTGGGAGAGCTTAGCTGTTCCATCACCCTTCGGACAGTGGCTGGTTTTATCTAATAGCATGTCCAGGGGCAAGGGAGTGAGGTAAGAGCCTGTCTTGTGTTTTGTTTTGGTTTGGTTTGGTTTATTTTTATGAGTAGAGGAAGAAAAGCTATATAGTATTTTTAAAGACAGTATTTGGAAACTGTACACTTCTCCGCTGTACCGAGCTGTACAGAGGCTTGGCAGAGGCTTTTGATGCTGAGAGGGGCTTGCATGACAGACTCTGAACGAGGGGACCAAAGGATGTGAATTTTGTTAACAGGTCTGTTCCTTTGACCTTCCTTTGATGCCATCCACCCGTGCTGTGGGATCCAAATTCTGCTGAATCCTCCTGCAGACAGGAATGTAGCATCTCTTTGAAAGTCCCCAGGTTGCCCAAAGCAATAACAAATATTTGGTGCTCTTATAGTGTCAAACATTTAGCATGGGGCCTTTGCATTAAGCATGTGAGGAATCCCACTGAAACTAAGCTGGAGTCTAAATGTTTTGCAGCACAGGTCCTTTAATCATCCCTTGAGGCATAGCCCCGTGTCCCTAAGGAGTTTCTTCCTGCAAAAGGGCTTCAGAGACAGGCCCATGTTGTGGCTTTCCAAAGCATACACCATTCCTTTAGCTTTTTTATGTTTACTTCTTCATAAATACTATTACAGAATCATACGATTTTCAGGGTTGGAAGGGACCTTTAAGATCATCTAGTTCCAAACCCCCCTGCCATGGGCAGGGACACCTCCCACTAGGTCAGGTTGCTCAGAGCCCTCTCCAGCCTGGCCTTAAAAACTTCCAGGGATGGGGTTTCCACCACCTCTCTGGGCAACCTGTTCCAGTGTCTCACCACCCTCAGGGTGAAGAACTTCTTCCAAACTTCCAATCTAAATCTACGCTCCTCTAGTTTGAAACCATTCCCCCTAGTCCTATCACTACCTGACATCCTAAAAAGTCCCTCACCAGCTTTCTTGTAGCCCCCTTCAGATACTGGAAGGCTACAATAAAGGATCCTCCTCAGAGCCTTCTCCTCTCCAGACTGAATACCCCAAACTCTCTCAGTCTCTCTTCATAGGAGAGGTGCTCCAGCCCTCTGATCATCCTCGTGGCCCTTCTCTGGATATGCTCCAACATCTCCGTGTCTTTCTTGTAACAGGGGCTCCAGAACTGGATGCAGTGCTCCAGGTGGAGAATACCACTGGATTGCAACAGCACATTATAGTCTGTATCATGCATTTGACAGCTGGGTGAAGTTTTATTTAGAATTTTTAAAAAACCTTTGAACTCATTATCATAGTGTTTACATGGGGTCAGAGAGCAAGCAGAGGAAATCTGAAGATGAAATATCCACCAAGTGCCATCAAATCCCCTGGTTTTAGAATTTGTTCAGCAGAAGTTTTGATGGAAAGAAAAATATCATGAGAGGTTTATTTTGTTCCTCACTGCTGTCCTGGCTGCTTTCCTTTGCTACTGCTGAAGCAGGGGACAAGATGGAGAGGCTTATGGTCCAGATGATCAGAAGGCTCCTACAGTCATGAGACATTCTGAGCTTGATGTATTTGGATTCTGCACAGGTTTGTGGGTATTTGAATGATATAGCCTTTGAAGGGGAAAATAACCAATAGAAGCATCCTTGGAGATGAACCCAGTTCCAACGGCCTGGTCCATTCTTCTCAGTCAGTAGTTGCCAACCCAGTTTTAGCATGTTAGTTCATTCAGACAGAGGCAGTTTCCTACTGTGACACTGTGGACATCAAACTGGACAGCAGGGTGATTTGACATCAGGGCATTGTTGATCAAAGCAAAGATTTTGAGGACTGGTAAAACTTGGTAATGAATTTCAGAGTATTTCCTTTTTCCCTCTAGCAACATCCAGGAAAAGAACTCAGGGTAGTTGTTAATTTTAGAGCGTTGCCCCATAGAGAAATCCTTAAATTTCTTAACACTGAATTTTTAAAAGGAAGCTCAATCCAAACAAGTGAATGTGCTTGTGGAGTTTCCACTGCCAGCCTGATGTCTATATGTTTTATAGGATTATTCTTTTCTTACTCTGCTGATATGTAAAGCCTTTGAAACAATTAGTGGTTTTAAGATGTTTCATAGTTAACCAGGACTTTGCTGAATGGGCTAGAGGTTATTAACCTTCAGTAGTTTCACTGGTTGAATGTGATTCCTGCTTACTTGCTGGTGATGGCCAATGCAGTCTCCTGAGTCCTAGATGTTTCTCATGGTTGCCATAAATGGCTTTGCAAAGCAGCTTCCTGAAGTTATTGATATTCCCAGGACCAAAAAATCCTGAACCAGTTCCCATTTTCCTCCTGACAGCCATATTCAGATGAGCAGAAGACCCTATTGTTTTTTCTGTGCTCTTTGCCTTTTACATTTACAGGCTCGAGTTCCAGGAGACCATTTGTAAGATGATCATGATGCCTCTTCCAGATATAGCCCCTTTCTTGCATGGAGACCTCCACCTTCCATTCACTTAAAAAAAAAAATCTCCAGGAGTGCTCATAATGCTGCTTGTTCACTTCATCTGTCTCTGCAATGTTTTTGAATGAGTGTTAATCACTCAAAGGAGCAGGGAAAATTGCCACTGTCTAGTTTGCAAAATACAGCAAATGCCTCAAAGAACCAGGAGTGCTGGTTCAGAGACAATATGTCCTGTTTGATATCGAGGAACTTTCTCCAAATTGGAAGCAGACCCTTGGTTTTACCTGTATAGGTTTGGTGAAGATTCATTCAGTAAACAGCAATGATAATTGCAGATGCAGATGCTTTGGAAATCCTGTGGATTTCAGCAGCACCAAAGCACCTGAGATAAAGCTGCATTCACTGAAAACCAAGCTTTAATCGTAAAAATAACTTCCTGTTCAATAGTGTAGAAACAGTGTGTAACATGGAAGTATTATCTGATTATTTACTAACAGTATCTCACCTGTGAATGCTTAAAAAACAGTTAGAAGTCTGAAACACACAGATGTTTCATTAAGGCTTTTCTGGGGAGGCTTTGAATAGCCTCAGATTACACTGATTTGAAGAAAGTAAGTCCATGCATGGGTGTGACTTCTGGGAGCAGGCCCAACAGTTTGTAAATCAGCAATCTCCAGTATATTAATGAGTATTTACTTTATTAAAAAAAAATAGTATATCTGTGATGTATTCTTTATCTCTGTAACAACTTCTTTTCTTAAAGCATTTGATAAGGAAGTAACTAATATGGCCCCAGAAGCCTGTGAGAAGCCTTAAGTGAGTCTTGAAGCTCTGTTATGGTCAGATGAATGTTAGACAGATTTTGTATGCCTCTGCTAGCATCTGTTCCAAAAGCTTCATCTTTTTTCCTTTAAATAGTAAAAGTTCACAAACACTTTGCCGATTCTGTAGTGGTGGCATTATATGTAACCTGTGAGATGTTTGTGTGATGAATATAGTCGGAAAATTGTTATGTCCTGAACAAGACGTAATTTTGAAGTTGTGTATTTTACCAGATAACGTGTACTTATGGGCACCCAAAAGCTAGAACAAGGAGTGCATAAAGTTCTGTGGGTTGGACTAGGAGATCTCTAGAGGTCCCCTCCAACCTCTGCTATGCTGTGATTCTGTTCAGAGACACCGTGTGTGTCTGGAGGCATGGTGTCCCTTGGTAAGAAACAGGAGGCAATCACATTCAGTCATCAGTGACAGAGACGGCTGTTTTGTATAATGGCAGCAGAAGAATGCTCTTGATGACTTGTGCAATCCAAATGTATGACGTGGAGGCAGCTGCAGGGCTTTTGTTGTTCTGTGTCCTGATTCCAATCTGGAGTACATGCCAGTTATGTTTGGTCACAGGAATTGTTCCTGGATGCACATGATCTCCGTGTGACAAAAATGCCTCTTTTCTCAGAGGCTGGGAAGCATCTCCTTTGCTTTGGTAGAAGCTGCCAGACCTGCCTTCTGTTGACCTCCAAAATGGCAAGTGTCAAATAAACCACCCCTTGGAGAAGGCTTCACTAGTTTTGCCAGTGTGATGAGGGTGTGGGATTTCTGTGGTTCCTATTGCCCTCCCTATGCTCTTTTGAGATAAGTCCTTGTTTATCTATAATGTATTCCCAGAAATTTTAAAAAAAGCATGGTGGTTTGTGGTTATTGAAAGCTTTCAGATACTGATTCATACTGGAGCTAATCAGTTAATCTTGAAGACATGGACAACACTGATAGCATTTGTTAAGTTAATCAAGAACAAAATAAGTAGTGTTATGTGAATAAGGGCTATTTTATTGCTGCAGGATTACATTTGAAACATCAATACCCTCTAGTCTGAAAGCTTTTCTTCATAATTGACAGACATGGATTTTCAGTTGTATCCCCAAAACAGTAAATCAATTTCGTAGATCCACCTCAGAATTCATCAGAATGAAAAAAGTGTTTACCTTGCCTTGAAGACCCACTGAGGAATGAGGAATATAGGGAATCACTTGGAAATGCAATTGTATGGCAAAACATTTCCCTTTTTTTGGCTAATACTTGTGTTCTAAAGTGTTGGTGCATTAATACATGTCCAATTCTGTGCTAGATATTATAGACAAGCTCTGAGTGCTGTTTGAACAAGGTCTGAATCTCAGCTCTAATGCATTGATGTGTTTTGTCCTTGCCAACAAGATAAATTCAAGCAATTTTTTGTTCTAGCACTACTGAGCAAATAGGGCTGTCTAACTGTAAATGGCTTTAAGGAGTAATCAATAAGATGCATCCACTTTTAATAGTCCATTTACCAATGCTTTTTTAAACCTATATATAAAGTTTGGTCATGTATGATCATTGTTCATTGTACTTCACAATACATTGTGTATAACTAATACTGCAATTCAAGGGCGCAGTGAGAAGGTCGTGAGGTTTTGAAAGAAAATGACAGCTGAGCATGGCAAAGGAAAGTATGTTATTTTACAGTGTTTTGTAATTAATCTTAATAAAGTTTTGCTCTGTATAAAATAGCCTTTCTTCTATTTAGTTGTTATGTAGAGGCTTTTACCTCTGAGGATCCATAGAGCACCTTCATTCTATCCTTCTTTTATAAGTGAAGTTTAGAGAAAATGAGTTGATAATGCTGCTTGGTAACCTTGTATTTTTCCCACTCCTCCATTTCAGCATACAACTTTTTCATGCATTTCCATGGCAAATACAATATATCAATAGATTTCTCAGACCTAATTTCTTATCCTGAGTTTCTTTTATAACTAGCTGCATCCAGCAGTTGCTCCCAGGAAGAACCCTGAGAATGTTATTTCATCTCTTTAAATTTTGGGGGACATACAAGCTTCTCTGGACCTATTATTTTTCGCTTGTTTTGTTTTAGTAGCACTCACCATTGATTCTGCTACCCTACTGAAAGCAAAAATTTCTACCTAATACTTGATTGCCAGTATAGCAAAAGGATTTGTTTTTAAGTGCAGGGCTGATAGGGAATGTCCTGGGGGCATTTCTCTGCAGGGTGGACAGTGCTTGGCTGTTCTCAATTTACACATGCTTGAATTTTGTGTTTCCAAAAATACAGTTTCCATCTATACTGACTAAAGTCTTTAATAATATCTGGGGAGTTTTGGAATCTAATGAAAAGGCATTGGATTTTTATGTTTTCTGTTCTAGGACTTTTATAATATTTCTGTTCCCTCAGAAAAAAATTTGCAATGGGATTTGTGTCTGTGTCCCAAAGCAGATGGATGCAGTTAGACAGGGGAACAGCTTTCCCAAGGACATGGTGCTATTGTTTTGAGCCCATCCCTCTGTCTCATGCTTAGGAGTGAAGGTCCACTGAGCTCCAGGGGTGTGTGTTGGCACCTCTGCCTCTCACAAAGTGTGAGGGTACATTCCATGGTGTCCAATGTGAATAAAGGGGTGAAAGCCTCATACCTCCTTTCTGCTTAATCCTTGCCTTTGCTTGTGGCCTTGTTTGTGTTTACTGAGCTTCAGAACAGATGTGATGGTCGTGACCAATTTCACCAGCACATTAGAAACAAACAGATTTTTCCTAAAACATCTGTCTTGTGCATGTGTTTTCCATTTTATTACTTTCTTTCAATGTTTTTATTATGAACTGGGTGATGAAAGTTAACGTTTTTGAGCCTGTTTTCAGAGCTTGGTATCTCTCAGAGTATGCCAGGGCAATAAATTACTTTGTGCTATGTGATTGTAACCCCGAATTTGGGCATTCCATTAATGTGGAGGGAGGATTGCCTTAGTCTCAAAGTGTGTGGGATAAATACATGTGATAATCTTTTGTTTTCTAGGAAGAGGCTATTATAAATAAGTTACAACAACACTTGAATTTAAGCAAGCTCATGACCTCCGAAACTCTGAAAACATTAGAAGGACTGTAATACAAGTAACACAGAGGGATAATTTTGTCTTCATTGGAGGTTTTGGATGATGTGCACGCAGCTGTTAAGGTGCCATATTTTCAGTCTTTAACCTTGAAGGCTTGTACCCAAAGTTGACTGGTGTAAAAGCAGACTCTTAGATGGACTTAATCTGAAGTGGCAAAGACATTGTTTCCTTTATTTGAGTAAGGAGTATGGATACCTCAGCCAGGTAGAGGGTGAGGTAGCTTTGATGGAACTCCTTATAGAAGACCTATTTGGCTTGATATTGCAGGTTGCAGACTTTCTTTTCCATACTGTTTAAGAGATTTAAAAAGAACCATCTAAACAGACATTTTCTAAGATACAGTATTCTTGGTGTGTGACTTTCTCACAATGTTGCAAGTGCTCCATGGTTACCATCAAAGTTCAAGGCAGGAGCAGCAGTGCCAAAGTCCTCTCTCTGCTTGCAGCCCTGCTAGAAGGAGCCTTCACAATGGATGTTCTTTCTTCGCTGTTTAATGTTAGATTATATTTGTTTTGTTCTCTGGTCTGCTGTCAATTCAATCTTACCCTACCTGTCTCTGCAAATAGGTGTTGCTTGTCATGTGGCACCCTTACAGTCTTTCATGTTGTGACAACTTCTACTTTTTAGAACATTGTGTTGACATGATGACGAACTGCCAAGTCTTGTGGGAACTTTGTTATTAAACTTTGGCCCATATTCTCCCTTCAGGGCTTGAATGAAAAAAACAGATGGGGTCAATTGACACATAAATACAAAATTAAGAAATGAATGAACAGGAAATAACTACTGTGCTTACATTCCCTTTTTGCTCATTTATGATTATTTTTGCTTTACTATCACTCCTCTGTGATGTCAAGTCTACTTGGTGTTATTTGGGTTTGGGGAATTGCTCCCTCCTGCCATAGTTTCTCTGTTAAAGTTGATGACTTTTGTGTCATTATAGGTACAGCTGCCTATCTATACAGACCTTGCAGAAGGGTGGATGAGGTGTTTTAGACTGTCCCCATACAAGATGAGGGAGGTAGATTGCAGGAAGACGGAGGACTAGTACACCAAACCTTCCGAGCTGCTCTCTCATTCTCAGGCACTTGCTGGGTTTTTCCTGCCTAGGTCACTGAGCTGTCACTGCAACATTGCTACCCCTGGGGAGCCAAATAAACACGGTCAGATGGATTGTCAGAAGAGAAAGAGGGGGTGGGAAATAACTCTTACGTAAACTCTATAAAAGAGTATGGAGAAATCACAGGTCAGAAAATCCTTTTCCGTACTCACTGTCTTGATTTTTCTGCTCCAACACTCTTCTTGTAGTGGTTCTAACCTCTGAACTATGCTTTGCTTCCTGCTAATATCTTCCAACAAGCAAAATGCACACAAATGATGTAAAACAAGGATAAACCAAGCAGTTTAGGATTAACTCCATTTTGTTTTTAGCACATTCTGCTAAAGAAGAGCCTCATAGTGCCTGAAAACAGCTGAAGTTCAAGCTAAAGCTCAGCAAATGACGTAAAGATTTTACTACTGAAATTAAGTGGAGCTCACATCTTTTCAGTTAATCTGTGACTTTTTAAACCCAAAATTCCAAATGGAAAAAGTAATTTTTATGCTATCTGAAATGTCTTTGCAGTGGTGGTTTGCAGGTGAGGAGGGCAACCATGTTTCTTGAACACAGTGCTACCACAGGAATTTTTTTGTGCTTTAAGGTAAAATGATGAAATTCTTTAGGCCAGAAGTTCAGAAATGCAAAGAGAAAAAAATGGAAATTAGTATCGAGATTGATGGCCTTATAGTTTTTTGTAACTAGAGAGACATCTGCTGTAGTAGCAGAGGATCCTTTCATAAAATACAAGGTATTCCCAAACACTTACAAGTACTCTATGCAATTACAAGTATGTAATTGCATATTCATTTTCCAGTAAAGACCTGGAACAAGAATATGAACATCTGCAGTTCATCACAAATTCATATACATAAAATTGTAATTGTTGGTCATGAACAGCTTGGATCCAGCTCTTGTCCACTTGCTGCTTCAGACATTCTTTAGCAGTGAGGTTGCACTTGTGATTTAGATAGTTGGGTTTGGGGAATGGAGAGGATTCTCCCAAGCTAAGTCTGCAAGCTCTCTCCTGTTCTTTTGTGTGTCTGCAGTAATCTACTTTGTAAAAACGCATGTCCACTTCCTTGAATCTAAGCATCTTCTTTTAAAGATTCCTCAAATAAATTCCTTGAGAATGTTTTAGGAAAGAAAAAAAATCTGGTTGATGTTTGTGATGTGCTGTAGCTTTGAGACCCAGCAGTAGGCAGTTTATTTGGCATGGATTTATTAATTAAACAGAATTGTTTAAGAGTGTGACTTAAACTGGAGAGGGAGATGACTGATAGTACTGTGCTAGCTGAAATAGACAATGTTCAAGTGTCTACAGGAGAGTTTATCTTCCTTAGCAAGATGTTTTGCATGCTGATTAATCTCTCCAGAGTCCTCTGGATCAAAACCAGCACTGGAATAGTGGAGTTAGAGGTCTGAAAACACTGCAAATGCATTAGGGACATGAAGCCCTGGCTGGGGTGCCCTGTTAGTGCTGCATTCCTCTGGCTCTCTGCCAGGACTTGCCATTCTGGTCCCACCCAAGCCCTTGGCCAAGGGATCATGGCACCTGCAAAACAGCCTGTGACTGCTGCACACCCATCTCCAGAAGAGGCATGGTATGTGGCATGTCCTGGCATTGGCAGGGAAAACTTTAGTCAGGGTATTTTTCTTTAGCTGCACATAAGCCCTCAGCCTCAGGATCTTCTCCTTAAGGAGGAATCTCATGCTTTTCTTAAGCCTTTTGGCAGGCTGGAGAAGTCATCTTTCTTGTGGCAGCTTTTGGTGAGGAAAGACTTGAAGGGCAGGGGTCAGCTACTTTATTAAATAGTGGTCAAGTCTGATGGGCAGTTTGATATATGTTGTGTAGACACCTCTTCTCAGCTTACTATCTTGTGCTCTGATAGCTTTGTGATTAGGTAAATCCTGCCTCATTTTGCCTTTCACATTCAATCTCAAGGCCTCTATTTAAAACTAACTAAAAAAAAAATAAAGAAAGAAAAGCTGATTTATGTAATTCAGTACCAGTTGACTTGGTGACTGATCAGATACTAGCTTTTCTTCTACAGCTTACATGAAGGTGGTGTAAAAGCACTAAGCCAGAGTAAATGTCATATTACATGCCCCACCTAACCCACCAGAAATGCTGTTGTGTGCCCGTGGCTGATCGGAACCCCTCGTGCCCTCTTGTGGAATGCTCACCATGGGCAATGAGCTGTGGCTTTCCTGCCCTCTCATTCAAACCGAAGAGGGAGGCAGGAGGGTGTCAGCAGGACCTACCATGGCTCCAGCTGCAATTTCTTGAGGGGAAACCAGCCATTAGATGAGAGGGGAAGGGTCCAGCTCCGCTCTGTGACCCACATAGATTTGGCCCTCACTTTGTGCTGTCTGTGGGATACCACTAGTGGAAAATCATCAATCCTCCAGTGTATTTTTAACCTGATATCAACCTCTTTATTTACAATCAATAATGTATCTTTGCAGTGTTGCCAACAGATCAATTTTTCTTGCTGAGTATCTGGCTTTAGCATATCTGCTTTTTTAATGTGTTGAGGATAGGTATGCTGTGGTTCTGGAAGGAAAAAGAAGCCACTGAGAGACTCTGCTTAGTTTCTGAGCTTCAAGCCAGTGAAATTTTGTGGCAAGTTGGTTCTTGAGTGAAGCCTGAATAGCAAGATCTGGGTGGGGTTCGCCTCAGCCTTCAGAAGCAATATAAATTTTCTGTGAACCACCAAAGTGATTTTTGGTTCTATGATGAAAGAACCAGCCAGTTCTTGACAGTCTTGACTCTTCCAATGAAAAATTAATTCAGTGCTGGGATCGTTAAATATAAATATAACCTGAGTTAGGTTTTGTTTCAGAGGTCGTTATGCCCTTTTGTGATGTGAAGTATCCATCTCTGTAAAATAAACAAGACCTGTGCCAACACGAATGAGGGAAAAGAGAAGACATCTCCTTCCCACTGGTAGACTTACCTCCTGCCCTGATAGGGTTTCTTCCAGCTGTCTGTGACATGCTGATGGGCTCTGTGGCTTTCCTCTGGCACTGACGTTCATGGTCATAAAGCCATCATCTCATTAGTCCTTCCAGAACCCTGGACTTCAAAACAAGGCTTAGAAAACTGTCTCTGCAATCTGGATGATTAATATTGAGTTGCTGTCTGTGAACTGGAGAAGAAATTGTAAGGCTTCCCTGAAAACCACTCATCAAATGAGCAAAAATATAAAATTCTGGGAATAAAAACAGGGAAAAGCTGAACTCCTTACAACCACATGATAGTCTCCTTCACCTATATTGTACGTATAATCTTGGCTTTTTAAATAAGCTACAAAAACTGAAGCTGCTGTTAATAAA
This sequence comes from Heliangelus exortis, assembly GCF_036169615.1. Taxonomy (NCBI): domain Eukaryota; kingdom Metazoa; phylum Chordata; class Aves; order Apodiformes; family Trochilidae; genus Heliangelus; species Heliangelus exortis. Next base: position 54,000,975 of record NC_092423.1, on the reverse strand, counting down.
AGTCCAGGTGGCTACATCCAACTCTGGAAGCTGATGCTCAGGACAGGAAGAAAATGTAAACTGAGAGTGTATCAACATTTAGGTCCAGGCCATCAGCCTCTGATAGTGGAGCCAGGGCTGGGAAAGCCTGGGTGGGGTGGGGGCACATTCATTCCCTTTGGCTGTTTGGTAAATGAGCGCATGTGTGTTCATCTCTGCCATAGAGCAATGAAAGTCTGAAACATCTCACGGAGTTACTGTCCACCTGATGATTTTTTCCCATATTTTTTTTTAGAGAACTCTGAGTAAAGAAAGTTAAAACCCATGGATAATTTTAAATCCTGGCTTTCAGTTGATGACATACTAACCAGCTGCAATTCAGACTAATGGCATGAAAAGCAAGGATAAATGAAGAGGAAAATTAAAGAGGTGAAGAAGAAAACTGCAGTGCTAATTTTTTTCCCCAGTCCATCAGCTGAGAAGACTTTGGGGCTTTAAGCAACCTGGTCTAGTGCAAGACATCCCTGACCATGCAGGGGGGTTGCAATAAGATGATCTTTAAGGTCCCTTCCAGACTAAACCATTCTCTGACGAGTCATGAAGACTGTGGGAGTAGGGGCTGGGTAGATATCCATCTTACTGGTAGGGGAGAACCACATCTCCTTTTAAGGACTGTGTTTTATGTGAAGTGTTTTAATGAATGATGGGAGTTTTCTACTAGAAAAGACAAAAAAAAATTGAGGTTATTTGTACACTTAAAAGGCAATATATATTTCTGCCCTGAGCATTCAGTCTTCATTTAACTGATTATTCCCTTGTGGACTGACTTTTTGTGCTCAACTAATGTTAATACAGCTGAAACCTAAGCAGGTCTTAATTCTCATACTTCCCACTGTAGAAAATGTACTTCTCTTTTTGTATGCATATTAGTTGCATGTTAGTGCAATGTCTTTAGTGCTTTTTGGAGGAATTGCTGTAACTGTGCTTAACAGCACATTACTAAAATCACTTCTGGACTGATGCTGCAGGGGACTGCAATCAGTACCAAATAGGGGCTTTTCCATCATCTCAGAAAAATTCCCTACATCTTGTTCATTGTTTGAAGACATTTTGGACACCAGTTAAATTTAAACTAAACTAGGAAATTAATAGAAATATTTACAGTGCAGTTGAAACAATTTGTGGTGTTAATAAAAAAGTAAACATTTCCAAGAAAGGATCAGAGAACAGGATTATATTTTTAAAAGAAATAGACAGATTATTCTTTTTGTGTCATCTCCCAGCTGTCTTTCTCAAATGCTGCAGACTCTTGGAACATTTATTGAGATTAAATAAAACATACAGCTCCGTATATTTTTCAGATTGGTCAAAGAGCACTACTAGCTGAATCTATAATGCATAAATGAAAAATATAAATATTTTAACAAGTGAGCAGCTGCTGCATTTTCACTTTTTACTGTGTGCAGTGTTCTTGAAGGGAATGGAAAGGGAAACCTCAGCTGGAGAGGAAGGAGGGAGGAGAAATGGTATGTGAAAAGAAACTGAGAAAATGTCAGATGTGTTAAAATGACACATCTTGAGAGAGTCTGAATAGTGGAGATTTACAAAGTTTTGTCCTACTCCATGGCAACTTGGGTACACAGATTAAACATGTCATCAGGTTGACATCGGGCAGGTAAGTTGTGTGCCAGAAAATAAGACGGGGAGTGATGTGAGGGGGTGGGTGAAACCGACCTCTGCTTGCTGAACATCAGCAGCAGGCCTGATGGAGGAGGGAGAGGATTTGATACCCATCATGGGCTGACACTACAGCTGCCCATTCACAGCTGCTACAGCTGGAGATTTCACTTCAGTTTAAGAACAGCAGACAGTTACTGGTCCTCTGATCCTTTATGTTTGGTTTCTGGTTTTTTTGCTTGTTTTGGTTTTGATTTGGCTTTGGTTTGGTTTTGTTTTGGTATTTATTTTTAATAAAACCTTCATTTACAAGTCCTGTAGCACTGGATTATGAAAAAATACATATTTATTTTCTTTGTTTTGCTTTGCTCCTCACTTTTTGACGGTCTGCTGTGTATAGCCAGAACTTGTTACTCCATATTGCTTATTTTCCAACATGTTCTAAGATTTCCCTTTCAGTTCTGGGGCTTCTTCTAATTTATGTTTGCTTATGTGTCTTGACATTTTTTTGCTGTGATAGCACTGAACACTTAATTATTGACATAGTTTCTGTTATGTCAGAAAGGAAAACTAAAGTACTCACATAAATCTGGTGGTTTAGGACCTTTTTTGAGCAACACCAGAAGTTTTAGGTGATTTTTAATACATCTTGATTGACAGGGTCTCCCTTGAATGGAAATTACAGCATGAGGTCACACTGAGACACCACAGATTTCTCATGGCTGCTTAGCACATTCTCAGTTTAGTTTAATTCTTGAGCTTGTACCACTCAGTATGTTTGTTATCTTACTTAGCTCAGTGGTTCTATCACAATAGATTAATGACAAATTATTTGGTTTTGTTCAATTTTGTAGTTGAGTTTAGAAATTAAAAAAATTAAAAAGAAAAAAAAAAAAAAAGCCAGAGATGAGCCAACTTCTTAAAATAGTCTTTATTGAAGCTTAATGTCCCCTTCATCTAGAGAATGTATATGAACTGGAATGGGAAAGCACACCTCTCCATGATGTTATTGGAGTTCACGGATTACTGTAGCTGAAACAAGAATTTGATGTATGAAATTCTGCCTGTGCAAAACTGTGTCTCCACTCTCAGCAGCTGAAATAGTCAGGAGGCGAGCTCCTGGTATGTTAATGTCTGTGTGGGTTCCCAGCAGTCCCTGGCATGGTCAGGGTCCTCTTAGGAAAAAAGATGCTGTAGAGGCAGGTAATGAAGTACAGCTCTGAAGGTCCTATTTTAGGTCAGCCCATGGAGCTGCCTGTCAGGATAGGGGAGGTGTGCTTTATTCTAGCATGGCCCATAGTTCTGGAAGAAGTGAAAGAGCTGCATTTAGTTTCAGAGTCATCTATCCAGGATGAACATTGGAAGTCTGTTCCCCTTTCCACTTGTCTTCTTCTGGCCCATTGCATGGCTCAGATTGACTTGGTCTGAAGTGACCCAATAGCTAGGTGTGCCCCATTTTACCTGAGCATTTTGTTTCTGATGGAAGATGACTTCCTATCTAGTATCAGAGCTCAAATGGTCTACAAGTGAAGCAAGTAATGAAGAGGAGCACAGATTCTCCCTCTGCCATCCAACAGGGAGAAAAGAGGGGAGCAACATGGACCCAAGTTAGGACAGAGAGGGGCATCCCTCTCCAATTACTTTAACTTGTGCCAATTCCCCTGAAAAACAAGTGCTTTTAACTGTATTCTTCCATCTATTTTCCTTTCTGTGTTCCTGTGCATTTCTGTCCTTTACCAGAGCATGTTTGAAAATAGAGCTGGTCATGAGCTACTCTCAAAGCTTTTCATTAGTTGCCAGCAATACCTGACCTGAGCTAAATTCCAAGGGAAAAAACACCCAAAGGAGTATTATTGCTTTAAAATATTTAGTAGTTAATTACCAGTAATAACTTACTGTTTGCTCTAATAGAAAGCAGAGAAGGAGCAAGCTAGGTATCATGAAGATATAACAATAATTTTACCAGCCTCTCCAGCTCTTTCAAATGGGTAATGCTAGTGCTATGGAAGAGAATATTTGCCCACTCAGGAAGGGCCAATCAAGTGGAAATTGTGTTTCTTTTTTGTTTGTTTGTTTTGTGGGTTTCTTTTCTTTCTTTTTGAAAGCATCATTAATTCAAACAAATAATAAAGAAGAACAAAAGAGGTTCCATTCTTTTCTGAGATAAACTCAGTAAAGTTATTGATTTGTGAGAGATGCAACATTCTTGCAACCCCAGAGACTATGTTAGTTTTTATGCAGTGAGCAGTAAACAGGTAGTGGATGCTGAATAAAGAGAGCAAGGAAGGGAGCCTGTGGTTAGAGGATGGGGTGAGTCTTAGACACTTCTGCCAGGTTCTGAAAGTGGGGCTGTCATTGTTTAGTCTATGCCGTGTCCAAGAGGCTGAGTTGTTCTTTTGTGACTGACCAGCTGCTCAGCTCCTTCAAGTAGTGAAGTTAGCAACATAAATCTAGAATATTAAGTTATTCTAAGAATGGTGCCTTGTTTCTTTTTAAGTTTTTGCACTCTTTCTCAAAACATTTTGAACAAAGTTCTTTTGGACAGTTCTTAAGTAGGGTGTTTGCTACTGCTTTCCTAGCAGGCTCACTTCTGGATGAGTGGCAACATCTGTTTATAGTTGCACACTGCACTTCTGAGATGTTAATTTTTAGCTGAATGAAGCAAAAAGGAAGCAAGAAAGCATCAGAAATTGATGCAGCTTCCAAAAGGAGTCAATTCCTTTACTACCTGGTTCATTGGAAAAACTTTGCCTTTTTTTCCCAAGACCTTTTTCAGTATTTTGTGTATCTAAGAAATGAAACCAGTACTTTATTTTTAATATAAGGAAGCATCTTTTGAATTCTTTCAAATGTTGGCAAGTGTTCCTGGGTTTTATGGCAGCTTTGACTATTATGAACAGTAGAAACTTTTCAAAAGAATTGGTGATTTGATCTCCTTTATTCAATACTTGACATGGGTGGACACTGTGCTGTCCATTCCACTGTTGACTCCACCCTGCTGGATGGTTGAGGAGCTGTCCTGCATCTTCTTGCAGCTGGAGAGGTGGCGGAACCAAGCTGGGGACAGCACAAAATGAGTAGTCCTCTTGACCATGAAAACCATTTTTCATGTCTGCCTGCCTCCTCCTGTTCTTGTGACTGGGAGAGCTGGGTATCAGCTGCTGGTTCCAACAGTGCCCATTGAAACTGCAGCAGGACAGGCTTATCCCTGCAATGAAAACTCAAGAGTGAGTCAGGTTTGGGAAGGAAAGGGAGAGGCATGGAGCTGATTGACCCAGTGGGATGGCCAGCATCAGGGTAGGTGACAGGAACACTGGAGGGTGGTGGAGGCAAATGTGATCCCTTGTTGCTTGTATCCTTCACAGGAAGCATGGTTGTTGCTAAAACCAGTTTATGGGAATGTGGATATATAGATCAGCTTTGAATTACTGTCTGTGCTCTGCATGCTATATTGTTGTATTGTTGCCTCGAATTGTAATGTGTTACCAGAGTCCTTTCTTGTGCTTCCTTCAGTGAATGCTGAAAACTTTCAAGCTTTTAATACCAGTACTTGACACAAAAGACAGCAAGCAAATACATTTCCACACTCATCATGTCTATTGAAGTATGTTTTCCAAAGCATGTTTTTTGAGGGTAAACATTGTTTACCAGTTAGTACTGGTCAAAGACAAATAGAAGATCCTGTACGTACTTGCACACTCTTTTTTTTTTTTTTTTTTTTTTTTTTTTTCCCCATTGTCAGCACTGTCATCTGATGACACTTGACATTTTCCTTAAAGCCCATTGCCCTGGAAGCAGGTGATTAAATGACAAAGTGATTTTAAAAAAGCCTCACAAACCCAAACAAGCCCACCCAAAATGCTGAGTTTGGTCTTCCAGCTCTTAGAAAATGTTTTGAAATTTACATCAGTGCTTCCCAGGGTTTAAAATGTAAGTAAATACAGCTCTCTGCACATTTATTATCATACATTTATTTTTATAAAACTCCTCTCTGGAAACCTGTTTACTTTATGATTTCTGAAAAGATCAAGGTGATTGAAGTAGTCTATTCAAAGACATGGGGGATTTCTTCTGATTAAGCCTAGCTTGTCTTAATAATACATCTATCTGTAAATCCAAACTGTTTCTTAATCCACATAATAGCTTCAGGTTTCTTCTTAATACGTTTGAAATTTCCGCATTTGAAATTCGGTTCATTTAATTATAGTTGGATTAGGCACAGGAGTGTGTATAGTGGAGCAGCCTTGAAGGCAAGATTTTTGTCATACTTGCTGGTGGTATCGAGCAGGACAGTGAACCAAGCCCAGGCACTATCTCCAAAAGTGTTTATTTCAACATTATAGGGTGTGTAGGCTCCTGTGCAGACTCACTTTTGTGTTGTGTTGCCTGACTCACAGTTTCTCCATGACTGTTCATGGTTGAGTATTTCTGTTAGCTCTGAATACAAGCTCCTATTCCCTGTCATGCTCCAAGGAAGGTAAGCACACTGAGATCAAGAGAGGGAGATTGTTACTGCAGGAGTCCAGACTGGTACTGGACTTTTTTTTCTCCCCTATTTTTTTGTCCAGCACTGCATAGATGAGAGCAGTCTTTGGCAGCTGTTCAAGGCTAATGTGCCAGACAGTATTTTTCTTTCCAAAATTAGGCATGCTGGTAGCGTGTCTGCAAGAGGTAGTGGCTCCTGGCTCCTAGCTCTTGCTGAGTTTAGAAATCACTGGAAGCCAGGAGCTATTGCATGCCAATCAAAACTGGCCTTCATACCACAGCATGCCAGCTTGGTTTAGAGCATCCTGGGTATGATGGAGAGCCCTGTGAGAAGGCTCATTTTTAAGATGTTTTACCTTGCTTGTGTTCAGACTTTCCCCCCTCTGTTCCACGTGAAGTTTTAAGTAATTCCTGTATTTGCTCACTTAATGATAGGGCACTTATTTCTGTTCATGTTTTTGCCTCTGAAATACGAGTGCAGACATGTATGTTATCTCTCATCCCAGCTGACTGGCTAGTCAGAGAGTGACACCCATAGCTTCCACTAGTCTGCTTGCTTTCTGCAGGATGCTAAAGAGATTCTTCACTCACAGCCATTTCCAAATCCAGGTCCTAAGTCTTTCTAATTCTTACATGTTCATACTTTCCAGCTTGTTTAAAAATTGAGATCTCAATAAAAACTTTTTGTTCCAGAGGTGCAAGCTTCAGAGTAATTCTAAAGACTGTTGAGGCTTCATCTAGCCTCTAGTCCTTTCCTCCTACCCCTATGAATTGGTACTCACAAGCTTTGGGGAACAAATCTTTGCAGAACCTAGGGCAACAACTCAGCAACTCGTGCAGCTGCTACTGGGATTCCTGGGTGCTTACAGATAAACACTGGTGCTGACATATTAATCCCAGTCATCACCCCAAACCTTTAATTACTTTGGCCCTTCACTTCTTCTATCTCTATCAAACCAGTGGCACCTAGATGCTTCTTGACGAATGCTAATGCTCTGCTCTTATAATACAGGGCGCCTGCTTTGACTTTGTTGCTGTGTTGCTTGCAGTGCTCAGGCCAGTTAAAAATGCTGTCTCTAGCTGAGAGAACCTTTCAGGTTCTTCTCCCTTGATGGTTACATGGTGTAGGTGAAAATATTTTCTGGGGTTTTCTTTGGCATCTGCTTTTAATTTGCCACTGCCATGGTATTGGTGTGTGTCGTTGATTGACAGCTGGTTTCCTTTTATTCAAATTAGGTGTATAAACAAAAAGCAGTAGAAAGTGTAGTCGCGAGATCACATGAATTCTCCCAGCATGGGAGCTCCCTCAGCAATTTTCAGGTTAACAAAGCAAAGTTACTAAGTCTGGTTGCTATTTTTGTAAGGATTCATCCATCCGTTCCCATGTTCAGACTCACTGAAATTTAGTCCAAGCAGAAGCTGCCTCTGATAGTCTGGGTTATCTTTTTCCATGCAGACTTGGTCAGCCTCTGCCATAGCTATCCACAAATAAACACAGGAATGAAATTCTGTTCAATTTACATGTAGGTCAACCTCACTGATTTCAGCAGGACTGCAGCAGACATAAGTCAGCAGAATATCTGCTCCATGTTTTGCTAAGTTGTTGGCAGAAGGTGGATTTGTGTAAGCTCACCAGAGCAGACTGTCCTTACATGAGAAAAATAACACTAAGCACAATGGTCCCTGATTCAGTTTTCTCAGAGGTACAGCAATAACAAATATACTACCTCCAGTTACCAGCACTTAAAAGGATAACCTCATTCCTCTTTCTTCACCCAGATGTACAGGGTGATATATTTAGAATAAAGCCATTTCCCCCACTATCACCACATACAAACAAAACTCTGCAGTTGAAGAAATACTTGAGGCCACATGTGCAACTCATTCCCACTGGGTTTGGTAACTGAGGAGGAGCACGGTGGGAACAGCTTGGGAGAAAATCTTCAAAGACTGCTTGAGGGCACTGGGGCCTTTGCAGCGGGAGCCCAGCCACAAACTTTGCCTTTTTAAAAACCACTCTCACACTTGTGAGCTGCAGGAAAGAGAATCAGCAGGTAGATAATAAAAAAAAATATCAAAGACTTTCCTTACTTTTCATTCCCCTGTGAGCCCAAGTTTCCGTACCATCCTCCTATAGACTAGGTCACTAAAAATGAACAGTCTGTGGAAATTTGCAAGGTAAAATTCAGTTTTTCCTCTCTGCTTAGCCCCATGAGAGAGCCTTTGAGGTGCCCTGTGAAAGCTTGATAACTTCTGAAAATGCTTTGGGAGCCTGTAACAGTGATGCAGACTCCAAGCTAACCATTTTTCTTCACTGAAACATCCTATCAGGCAAGGGCAGCTCAACTATCTGAGGTGTCAGTTGATGCCCTCCTCTTGCAAACAGGCTGCAGATATTTACAGCATCACCTCTTAAATGCCTCGGGCAATACCAAAACGTTAGTAAAAGGTAGAAGTATTTCTGTTGGGAGAGGAGAAACCATCAAGGGCTGCTTGATTTATTACCACAGATCTTCCCCAAACACAAGCTGAAAAAAATAATTGATTACACCTGCTCTTCAGGGAGCAGCCAGATAGGTGTGTTGTACACCAACCCAATGTCATGTTGGCAACCCTCTAAATTTGTCTTTATTCTGAGATTTTCTTCAGGGTGGTACTCCCCTGTATTACATGTAGTATCTCTGTGTGTGAGGAGCTGAGTCTGTGAGAGAAGATGAGGCCATGGGCTTTCAGAAATGCCCTCGCAGGTTTCAGCTCCCCTGCCCTGAAACTGCAAAATGTACTTTAGCATTAATGTCTGCTCCCCCCAGTGCAGTTCAGCTTCAAGCAACAGCACTGGGTTAAACTCCCTGCAAATGTACCCACTGCCAATGAAGCTTTTGCCAGCTGAAAAGACCATTAAATGAGGTGCTTGGGGCTTTGAAATGTCTATGTTCTCAATACACCGCTGGGCAGCCTCTCTTCAAAAGGCTGTAAGAGTATTATGTGCTAATCCCAATTAAATTCAAAATATCCCTGGGTGTTTACTGCTGTTACCCTCTCTTTTTCATTCTTAATTGCATTGTAGCTGAATAACTCTCTCTCCACATTGGATTATTAAAGAATAGCATATTGAGTTGTACTTTTTCATTTCGCAACAGGGATCTGCCATTGTAGGACTGGTGTAGTCTTAAGAAAGAAACTAATCTATATGTCTCAAGTCATTAATCTTGTCATGAACAAAATAATAAGAGTTACACTTGGGGTGTTTGTTTTGAGTTTTCTTTTTTTTTCACTTAGGTGTGTGGTTTCCCAATGAGGTGTACAGCATGTAGAATAAAAACATGGTAAACAAGGTCTATGACAATATTGATTTTGCAGATTATTTGAACATCTACTTAGATCCATTATGTACTTAAATATGCTGATATTTTGAGAGGTAAAACAGATTACATAAAACGGCACAATATACTTCAGCTCCAAAAGCACCAATATATGGTAGGGGGCAGAATATGCTGGGGAAAAACCTTTTTTACTTGTTTTGTTATGCTCTAGTGGACAAGTTTATCCCTGGTACTTGACATGTAACTTGGACCTCTAGAAAGTGGTAGCTGTCTCTGGGATGGTGGTTGGCACTGATCACTACAGCCACATTAGAGGAGTGGTCCTCACTGCTGCAGGCAGGTTCTCCTAGCCCTGCCTTGGGGCATGGTGGCCCAGATGGCTGGGCTAGTTTCTGCTGCACCCCTTTCTTGCAGTTCTTCTGCAGATCAGCCAAATTTCAGTTTCTGCAGCTGTTGCAATCTGTCAGGTGCTAAAGCAAGTTTTTTGCCCTTTTTTGTTCAGAACCCAGACTGCTCACATGTTCATTTAACTTTTACAGAAGTACTTTAAAGTCTGTCATACCATCTTTTTAGCCTATGCAATGGGGAGGAGGCACACATACCACCTGTACTGAAAAATACTGCAGGTGTTTTCATCAGACTGTTCATGTGGATGCGTGTCCCGGTGATTTTAATGAGTGGCACACATTGGACAAGGAGAAAAAGCACATACACAAGTGGGGGCAGGCTTTGAAGAACAGAAAGAGTTGCTGCTGGGGTAATATGAAAAGTCATCATCTTTGCTTTTCACTTATGGGTAAGAATACTGTTCTCTTGCAATCATGATGGAACTGGAACTACAAGAACTTTGTAAGTCACAGTGCATTTTGGGGCATGAGGGGTATTTTAGAGGAGAATGATGTGTTTATTTTTTTAACTCTTGACTTCTAAGTCCTCAGAGAGGCATGGTCTTGATTGTAGTACAGATCTGCTTTCTGATCCAGGAGTCTTTCCATGTGTCATAGGATTTGCTCGAGTTCACGTAGGAAGTGACTGTTCATGGGTAGCTCTAGGGAGTGGATCTCAAGACAGGTTTTGTACCTTTCCCCTTTGGTTTGGGGGACAGTGGGATGTATTTCCTGATGTGCTCCAAAGTAAGTTACAGTTCAGTTAAAAAGACAAGACCGTGCATGCTGGCTCATGCTGCCATGTGTAACAGCATACCTGGGATGCCAGAGCTGTGAAGGTCTTAGGGGTATGGGCTCCTCAGCAGAGGATGGAGGGGCTGTGTGAGACAGTGTTGCTTCAGCTGAAATAGAGAATTGGAAGGAAGGGTATTGAGCAGACTGAAGTATACTGACTGTGTGTATAGATATAAAATCAAAACTTCATGTCAGTGGCTTATTTGGATTCTGTTGTCTCTTTTTGCTGAAGGTTTAGCACTTCGTCTGTCTAGATTTTTCCGGTTTTAACTCTTATCTCCATTAGCTAAGTCCCCTTCTGAAATGTTTCTTGTTGCTTTTCATTTTCAATGCACTTTGAATTGAGTAGAAGTTGGTTTCTCATTCCCCTTTGCCAACCATGGCTATGTTCCCCCTAACTGACTGGAAGCAACCTTTGCTTCCTACCCAAGACGACCCTGGGTAACTGGGCCACAGCTGTTTGCAAGAAAAGCCTGGGATTTTCTCAGTACAAGCTGAGAGGCACATGCAGGAAAACTTTTTTTTCATCTTTTTTTTTTTTTTTTTTTTTTTTTCTGACTAACAAAAACCCACTGGGGAACTGGAAGATTTCCCATTTGGTTTAATTATGGAGATGTAATGAACTGCAAAAGTTAAAGAGGAGGAAGAGCTCTTTGAATGAATCAAGTCTCTGATTTTTTAAAATGGGAGGTTTCTGTAGCTTAAGCTGGCAGGAATAGAGGAGACTCTCCAGTGAGAAATGTAGAAAGGCATATCAATGTGTGTTGCTCTATTAAGCTTTAACCAAAATTAATCAGAAGCACCCAGGGGAGAGCACTTTATATGAAACAGAGCCTTAGTTAAGAAACTTCCATGACTTTATTTAAAACATTTGTAAGTACAGTGTGTGAGAAACTGACATAGAGATGTAGGCAATGAAAAAAATGCCAGTTTAATTTATTGTACATGCGTATTTAGGAAACTGCTTCCAAGACTGTTTTCCTCATCCACAAAGCTGGCTTAGGGAATACTTGCTCTGAGTCACTATACATAGCCACCTACTGCAGTTTCCCACCTCCACCCCTTGCCTGTACAAGTTTTCATAGGGCTCTGCTGGAAATGAGGTCTCTGGTCATTTGATCAGAGGAGTTAATTTGTGTTTAAAGTAAGAATAATTAGAATGTTTTTTGAGAGGGAGTTTGGGCAGAGGCTAGGGGTTAGCTTAGTATACTTCTGTTAGCTGCTAGGGAAAATTTTTGTAGAAGCTACAACCAAAGTGGGAAATCCTGCCATGTCATGAGTGACACATGAGATTAAATCCCATCAGCTGCTCCCCAAAATAAGCAAGAATGGAAAACTTTGGATCCCTTGAAGAATCAAAAAATGAGGTTGTGGGGTATGGGCTGAAACTGAGGGAAGATTTGCTGGTGGTATCCAAGTGTTTTCGCTGCCCTTGGGGATCAGCACAGCTCCTCTCTCCCTCCTGCTTTTTTCCCCCCACTCCTCTTACATACAAATGCAGGCATATAACCTGCACTGCCTCTTTCTCTCCACATGCAAAGAGTACCAAGATAACCATACCAATAAAACAGTCAGATGAAGTACAGATTTATCTCTTTTGTCACTTTATTTGGTGTAGCTGCTGCGTATGCTGCTGCTGGATGGAAGGGATTTGAGTGTCCCAGTACCCTGTGACCTACTTAAGGAATTGGAGTAGCTTATGGTTGCAGTTCATTAGAGAAAGGGATTTTAATATTTAGAAGAACAGAATGACTAATACAGTGGAATTTGTATAATAGCAGTTGCATATACTTACAATATATATTTGTATCACCCTTGTCTGTGCACTAGTGTTCCTGTGAAAGTGTGTAGTATGTCCTGCTCTCTCAATTTTTGGGTATAGTTCAAGAGCACTTAGTGTTTATCCAGTCTCTTCTGCTTTCCAAGGAGATACAGCTCTATTTATGCATTGGTACACCTTTTTAGAAACACAGGCACCAGCCTTTGATGCTAAGTGCATGATGCCTATGGAGGAAGCTCATCTCTAATTGAGTTAGTTTTGTTAGAAGTGATGCAGTTCAAGTGGGCATTTGTCCTCAATAATTTCACGATTACTGTGGTGTCTATAGCTGTTCTTCTAAAGACCATTGAGTATAGAGAGTTGATATGACAGTAAAATTAATTAAAGGCAAATTGCAAGGTTTTCAGAAGAGCTGACTATATATATATTGCATTTCTGGCAGAGCTTGCCACAAACTCTGCAGGTCTGTTATGCCATTCAGACTGCCAAGGAGTAATGCCCTCTCTTGCTGAGAGCATGTTAGATCCAAATTTTCTTCTGTTTTTACTTTGCTTTGTTGCTAGCAACAATTTCAACAGCACTGGAAGAAGAAAGTGCTTAGGGAGCAGTTTCTTACAACAAAGCCAAGTAAATCCCTCTTAGGCTTTCACCGTCATGAGTTTAGCCCTTTCTACCACTTGCCCATGTTGCACCCTCGGTGAGATTGTTCTGATGCAAATACTTCAAATACTATTTTTTGTATCTTTGCGTTTTTCTTTAGAACAAGTAAACAAAAGCCTGTGCTACACACCGGAGTAGCCTCCTCTTTAATCTTGGTCGTAGCTGAAGAGCACAAGGGAGGAGGAAACACAGAATCGATGGAATGATGTGTGTTTTCCTTGTGTGTATTACTTGATATTATTCATGTCTCTGGTATGAAGGAATGCTGGTTTAAGCTGCAGCAGCTTTCTGTTTTCCAGGCAGTACCTCGTGTATTCTGACACCTGCTTTTTTTTCAGATCACTTCAACTTGACCCTTCCTCCTTTCCTTCCCCCTCTTTGGAATAGGCAAAGGTTGGACAGAATCATCCTTCCCCTTCACTCAGATTAAAATCTGGCAGCCTATTAGTTCACAGGGCTGCTTTCCAAATCCTTAAAGGGGTTATTGGCAAAGTCTCAGCCAGTGCAAATCAGCACAGTACCATTGCTTCTTGGTGGCCATCTGCCAGGCTCTGCCAGCTGAAGGGCTGGCTGAGGAGCCCAAGCTATTTCTTTTACCTCATACCACTTTACTATCAGTTCTGAAAAAGGGTGTTATTTGTAGTGGAAAACCTCCTAGAAGAGGAGGGGCCCTTAGAATGGGTCTGTTCCACCTGTAGGTAACTTGTGGCCTTTTCTTAAGGAGACCTAGCCCAGAGACATTGCTGCAGCAAAAGTGAAATGAGGCAGCAGCAAGCAACGGTTCAACTGCCAGGCTTCTGGCTCTTTGGCCATATGTGGGGGATCAAGTGTTTTGCTGCTAACTTGCTCTAGTCCTGTTAGATGCATTAAAAAAGAAGAAATAAAAATAAAGCTTGAGTAACAAAAAACTTCTTACCTGGGATTTAGATACACAGAGGGAATGATTTATACTCTTGTCTAATTTGAGCTGGGGTCACCTTCTGCATTTGATGCCCTGCTGCCCTTGGAGCTTTGCTGTCCCTGTCCCAGGGGTGTCAGAGGTGACTGGTGTTGGGTCTTCAGCCCCTGTAGCTGGCCTGATCCCTTATGGGGTATTCATCAGTCAGCAGGCTACAGCCAGGCATTAGCCAGCCCCGCAGACTCTGCTGTGAGGCAGGCTCGCAGGGAGGAAGGGTAAAGAGACCAGTGGGACTTTAGTATAATAAACCATCCCAGCAAAGCCTTCCAGACGATGGTGAGTGAGAGCCCATCACAGCTGCCTTTCCCACAGGAAAGGAGAAGGGATGATGCTAACCACCTTCAATGAATGTATTTAACAGATCGCAGGAGCCCACAGTGCTGACAACTGCAATTGCAGTTCTGGAATCAATATAGTCCCAGAAGTTTGGAGTTGCATGACAAATTGCTTGTGAATGAAAATCTGTCCTAGATAAAATGAAACATTCTCAAGCTAGCACTGGGTTCAGGAAGAAAAATAGCAGTTAACTAAATCCCCCTGTGCTGTTTTGATAGCCTCTTCCTGTTCTGAGCAAATTACAACTTAACTGACTTAATGAAAACACTGAATGTAAGTCTAGCTGTTCTTTGCTCTCATCTTAACAGAACAAAAGTTTAGGATTGTTTGGAGCTAAACATGATGTGAGGGTCCCAGCATCCGCTGCCTGCTACACAGATGTCAAAAGCAGGCTGGAAGGTCCAGGTTGCTATTGGATCATCCATAAGCAAAAGTGAACCAAGCACAGAGAAATTACGTGTTATTTTAATTACTTCAGCTCTGATACTTGGATCAATAGCCCATCTTTCTGGATTTCCCAGTGAATAGGCTCATTTTGCACCACAAAATAATTCTGCTTTACGCTTAGGGTCTTCCTGACATTATTTGCTTCCAAGCTACTGGCAGAAAACCTTAGTGACTGTGAGTCTTAGTATAATGTGTTGTCACTTTGTTCTATCCCTACAAGTTGAGTGCAAGCAGCAGCGAAACAGCTGAAGGAAGAGCTCATAAGTACCTTCTGTGTTTGCAGAGCTCCCCTCTCCCTCTTTGTGAGTATAAAAACTGACTGGGGAAGGGGAAATCATAGTGACACCAAATAAACTCCCTTAATTGACTCAGAAACTCCATGCCACTCAACATAAACACAGTGGAAGTAGAGATTTGCTGGCCCTTACATTCAAACACACTGTGTGGTAGGGAAATCCCACAAGGTTTTCTTTCGGAAAGTCAGAGTTTATGGAGCTGTGACTATCTCCTGATGCCACAGGAAAAGCTCCAGACAAGGGAAGCTGGGGAAAAGAAAAATCATTGGCCTAGCAGTGTGACTTAACGTGACATAGGTTTTGGAAACAAGTTTTAGTCTAAATGTAGCAAGCAGTCTGCTTTGCAAAATCTGAGCTTAAATTTTAGCCTCACTGAATTTTACAGTTGAACAGGATTAGGGTGTCATTCTTTGAATCAAAAATCAAAACCTGTAGCCAAAGAATATTTTTAAATGCCTTCATGAGATCTTTACCAGGAAGGGTAAAAGCTGAACTGGGACTCCTTTTTATTATTCCAGGTTTATATTGGCATAATCTACTAGAAGACTTTATAGTGGCATTGCATCACATGGTGATGTTTGACTCTAGCAGGGACCTGTATTTTAAAGTAATAACCTGTATTTTAAAGCACAAACCATGGCTACTTTAGAATTTAGTGTGTTACAACACAAGAGCTTCAAAAAATATTTATAATCAAGTCTTTGTTTGAGGACAAGTTTTGACCTTTCTATTGATGGGAGAAATTTTTTGTTCTGATCTTAGTTTTCAGGGTTGCTAGTTGACATTTGGATGATATCCAGGGCACATGCCAGTTGGCTGCTGCCTGTTTGTTTAATAGTTAACCTATATAGCACCCCACCTGCATGATCAGAAACATGTCTGTAATAGTGGAGGTATTTTAAATACCTGTTTTGATCTCCAGCAGTAAATGCTCATCAACTCACCATGATATGTAGCAAAGATGCTAAATTGCAAAGCAGCTTTAATGACACAACTCCAATTTTTTTCCTTCATGGATTTAAATAATTCTTTCTGCTTCCAAAAAGCCTCTAAAGCCTTGGATACAAAGGATTTAAATGATAGGTACTTCATTTCTGCACCTAAAACTGCTTCTGGGGATAGGTTTGCTGGTTCATTGCACTGAGAGCTGTCTGTGTGACAGAACTCAGAGGGCTGTGACCAATGGAGCAGGACTGAGTTGGAGGTCTGTAACCAGCGGTGTCCCCCAGGGGTCAATATTTGATCTGTTTTGTTCAACATGTTCATTGACAACCTGGCTGAGGGGACAGAGTGTATCCTCAGAAAGTCTGCAGATGACACAAAACTGGGATGGGTGACTGACACTCCAGAGGGCTGTGCTGCCATCCAGAATGACCTGGACAGGCTGGAGAGCCAGGCAGAGAAGAACCTAATGAGGTTCAGTAAGAGCAAGTAAGTGCAGGGTCCGGCACCTGGGGAGGAAGAACCCCGAACACCGTATAGGTTAGGGATGGACTTGGTGGAAAGCCATTGGAGGAGAAGGATCTGGAAGTCCTGATAGATAGCAAATTATCCATGAGCCAGCAGTGTTTCCTTGTTGCCAGGAAGGCAAATAGAATCCTGGAAGTGTGGCCAGTAGGTTGAGGGAGGTCATTCTTCACCTCTGCTCTGCCCTAGTGAGGCCGTAGCTGGAATGCTGCATCCAGTTCTGGGCTCCCCAGCTCAAGAGAGACAGAGAGCTACTGGAGAGAGTTCAGTGGAGGGCAACAAAGATGATTGGTGGATTGGAGCATTTCTCTTGTGAGGAAAGGCTGAGAGAGCTGGGACTCTTTAGCCTGGAGAGGAGAAGGCTGAGGGGAGACCTTGTTAGTGTCTACAAGTGTCTAAAGGGTGGCTACAAGGAAGATGGAGCCAGACTCTCCTCAGTAGTTCCCAGTCACAGGACAAGGAGCAACAGGCACAAGTGTAACATATGAAGTTTCATTTAAACATAAGAAAAAACACTTTTTACTATGAGGGTGAGAAGGCACTGGAACAGGGTGACCAGGGAGGTTGTGGAGTTCCTTTCTCTGGAAATATTCAAAACTAGACCAGATGCAGTGATCCTGCTTTAGTGGGAGAGTTGGGTTAGATGATCTCTAGAGGTCCCTTCCAACTCTGATAATTCTGTCATTTGTTTGCCTGTGTCTTTACTCTGTGCTTTGCCAAATGCAGTGTGTTTTCCCAGGTACTTTCAGACACTTTTACAAGTGTGATACAAATTATAGTCATTCAATACCTCACTAGCATTTGGTGTAGGTTGGGCACCTTGGTATAAACCTCTACCACAGAAGACAAAAAACAAAACAAAACAAACCTGAAAATTCTGTGGCTGGCTGTCTTCCAAGAGCTAGTAGATTTGTTTGAATGTTTTTCTAAGTCAAAATGTAGAAGTTTGAAGAAATTAGTAGTAATTCAAAATGTCTAAGCTAGCACACAGGCTAATATGACTTAAAAATCAGGCCATCTTAAAAGTGGCAACAGGTGGAGCAGCGATCATGAACCCTAATGGGGGAGAAAGTGAGTCTATATATTTCATTTGACAAAATCTCTTCTCTGCCTGCCCTTGCCTTGTGCTAATCAGTGCCACCCCCTCACTTGTACCTGTTCCATTGTGTAACACTGGAGAATTTAAAAATAGCCTGGCAATGGTTTAGGGTTGTTTTTCTTTTCGAGAGCCAAACCTGTTAGTCTGGTTCACAGAACATGGCTGCCGAAACAGTTGTGCTGGAGCTATGGAGGGGGTGGCAGACAGAAAGCATTGTGGGGACTGGCAGGGATGGAGGAGCAGCAGGACAGCAGTGAACCAAGACAAATGGCCAGTGAAGAATTCACCTAGAAAGCCATAGCCTTAGCTCATCCTCATTTTCTGCCTCTGCTTCTTCTCCAGGATGGTCCTTGGCTCTCTTTAAGAAGATCCCTCTCCATCTCTTCTGGGGCTACACACCTGAGCATTTATCTCTTTCTAGAATCTGTGCAACCTGATCTTGAGGGGTGGTCTCTCTTTCAAATACTCCCCAGGACACTTACCTACAGAGTATCTGAGGAGAGCTACTTACAGGAATCACCATACCCATTTTCATACAAATGAGCCATCAGCCTGGGACTTGTAATGAATCTCAAGCAGACTTCTCTTTGTCCTAGTGGAAGGGTTTGAAAAGAAAATTTATGGGTTCTTTTGAAGTTAGTGCAGTGAATTGCCACTTGTCCAGTTTCTGGTGCAACAGTCGTGTTGCAACAGGTTTGCACTGGAGATGAGCAGCACTGGGACACAACCAGGCTTTGGCAATGCAGAAATCCTTCCCAGGCACTTGTTTGTCTGTAAGTGCATGTATCTTGATGAGTCAAAATCCCCTTTCTTCCCTACCCTTCCTGAGCCCCTTCCTTTGTAGCACAAATGCCTCCAAAGCATGTTGAATTAGCATTGAATTTCTGGTATGCAAGCAGAAAGTTCTGAACAAAATACAACCCTACTGTAGGTAGCCTCTGCTCACTTTGTTGCATGTGTTGACGGAGTGTGGGAAAACAGATGGGCTGAGCTTTACCAAATGCAATTTGAAAAGCATGTAAGCATGTAGGAACGAGCAGCATAGACAGCTAGTAATACTTTAAACACTGGAGTTGTAGTTAAACAAATCAACTTTTTCTACTTTTTTTTTTTTTTTTTTTAACAAATGCCAAGTTGTTTGTTGTTTTTTTTTCATAATGCCGCTAATTGTTAGAACACACTTAGAAGGTGTTTAACTTGCTTCAGCCACTTCATAGTGGCATTTTTCCTACTACAAAAAACAAAGGGAATGAGGCAGGCTTGCCCACACAAGCTCTTTAATTTACTTGTCTGTAGTTTGTAGTTTTGCTTCAAGATCTTCATCAGTCTCTCCCATGGCTCTCAGTTTGTGTGCAGTCTGCTGCAGTCATGCAGCACCACCGTGCTGATAGGTGTTAGCACGCTTCTCCAGCAACTTGTTGTAGCTGAGCCTGTCTAATGAGAGGAAATAAGATTTCTGCCCCACAATTTTGCTCCCCCCACCCTCCTTCCCCCCCAGCATGGCAGTGCTAGAGCAGGTCTCACCAGGGAGTTTGATGAGGTTTTAAGGTCAGTTGGCTATTTCACAAACCCTCAGGCCTAGAGGAGAAGAGGTGTCTCTGCAGTGAAACTGATCATCTCTATTAAGAAAGTATTAATAAGACTTCCTGCTTATGATCAGTGAGTGCTTCATTAATATTAGTGAATCAAATTTTTGATTGAAGTCTTACATGCCTGGCCCTGTAAAGATATAGGGAAAATGATTTACTTATCAGTGCCACACAGGAGATGTGTGATGGGGCTTTGACTGAAATATAGAGTTAATGTTTCAGGTAATTAAATAAAGAATTTAGCTACTTTTCTCCTGAGTTTGCTTAGAAAGAGGTGTTTCTTAGCTGTGAGAACAGTAAGAAGTTCCATTGGCACAGGATCAAAGTGTTGTTTGAGGAGATTAAAGTGTTGAGCGTGGAAAAAAAAAAAAAAAGAAATGCTTTGACTTTGGCTAGGGATAAGAACAGGCTGGGAAGGCGAAGGAGAGAAGACAGGGTCCTCAAAGGGCTAGAGGTAACCATGCTTGGGCATGCAAAAAGAAAAACACTAAAAGAATGTGTTTTACATTGTGCAACATCCTTCTGTTGCAGAATTGGAAATGCTGGATGAAGCTACAGCTTTCCTCGGTTTAGACTGAAGGTGTTTTGGAATTCTGATTGGTACCAAGTGGCTTCGGTTAAGAGAGCCTTTTTAGTGGGGAAAATAATTAAATCCCATAATCTTAACCCAGCAACACCAGAGTCCTCATATGGGCTAATGGTAAGAAAACAGTGGCAGAACATACAAACTGATGTCTGATGGAGAATGATCAGGCCTTGAAGACAGAGGGCATTCAAAGTGTCAAATTGTTCAACACATGTTCAACACAGCAGTCAGTCAATGTGGACACTGCCTCTTTGCTAAAGCCAGTGGCCCTATGTTGGTGGAGCTGTCAAACCATTACATGATTTGCAAAAGAAGCCTCCCTTGGAAACAGCAGCCACAAGTTTTGTACCAGAAAACCTTTAAATGGTGGGTGAGCTCCACCCACACTCCCCAAAGTGTTTGGAGGAGTGTTAGGGATCACTGTGCCCTGATGGCTGGCTGCCTTGTCCTGTAGGAGAAGATACAGGCTGCAGCTCCCCATACTTACGACAGTGATGGAAATGGTGAGGGTTTTTTGGCATGGGCAGACATCAAAAGAGAAGCAGCCCAGCAAATCTCTCCTGCCTCATAATCTTACTATTTAATCAGGCATCATTGTTGTTTACCCTCAATAATCTGGAAAAGGTATTTTATTCAGTGTCTCAAGGTATGAACTGTGTCCCAAGGGATTCTGGGCACTTATATTTCCTACTGAAACTTTCATATGTATTAGTATACATTATCAATTGCAGCATCTGTTGGTTGGGGAGGTTTTGTTGCTTGTTTGTTTGTGTTGTGTTTTGGTTTTATTTTTTAAATAATTCTAGGCACAGATGTGCAAGGTACAATTGTTCAAGCTTTTCCTATTAGCTAGCACAGTTTGATGCTAAAAAGCAGAAGCATTTCAGAGTTATGCTCTCAAAAATTTACAAATATCACTCTGCTCACAGAAATTTCGTTCTAAGCACTATGGATGCACAGCTGCACAAGAAACCCCCACCTCACTGATGTGCTGCTCCCACAAACTTACAGCAAGACACCCTTGCTCGGGGAGGTCTAATAAAAGTAAGATGTGGAAAGTCTCTGTCTTCTTTTCTTTTTCTTACATTGAGATGCTTGCATCAAGAAGTATGAGTCTTGCTGCAAAGAATATATCTTTCTGAGGTTAGTTTTTCCAGCTCATTTGCTTATGCTTTCTCTTTGTGGTGACGCTCTCAATTCAAAACACCTAATGTTGTCATTATGGGAATATTTCTTTAATTCTTGAATAAACTGACAGCCACCATCAAGGTAAATCTTCCTGATAATCATTTACCATGTGGTAACAGGCACTAACCCTTGCACTGTATGCAGTCACGGTAAATTATTTGACCTTTGTGGAGGATTTCCAACAGGTCCTCCTTCAGAGAAGGCAGTCAGTATGATACTTGCTAACAGCACAAGCCAAAGACAAAGCACGTGGGCATATTTCATATTTAATTGCAGTTTCTCAGCCAAGACTGTGACATCTGATTTCTACTGATGTTTATTGTTCTGGACCCATCACTTTTGGGGCAGTTGCTTTCTCAGAGCACCTCTGATGAACTCCAAGTAGCCCTGAAGCCTGCAACAGCAGCACAGGTCCTTGCTTTCCGTTATGCTGCTGGAGCTGATACTTGAGACTTTGTCAATGTCAGTTGTATGCAGAAGTTGGTAGAACAATCTTGTTTCTTAGAACACTTCACCACCTACCTCTTAGGGGAACATCTGGCCATCCCACCCAAAGACCAAAGTTAACATGTTGTTTTGGCTTGGTGCTATTCATCTTCATGGGGTGGGGGGTTCCAGTCCCTCCTGAGGACCTCATGAATACCCTTGAAGAGTCCTGTCCTGCCTGTACCACTGAGATATCACAGGAGGAGCCATTTAACAACAGTTAGAGCAGTTTAACACTACACTGTGTGCTAGCCAAGCACTTCTGGCTCCTCTGTTTCTACCACAGTTCTGCAGGGTACCAGCCAAGTGCCTCATTGTAGGCACCGTTTGAGGTCTCCCAAACCACAGGCCACATTGAAGTTTGATTCAAACCTATGGGATGCAGTGACGAGGCTTCTCACTAGCAAGCCCAGACTTCCTTTCTTTCCTCACCTAGTTTGCACATAACGGCTTTGTATTCTTTGGGGAGGTTTATTTTCCTCACTGAGCTCCCTGTTGAGGTCAGTCATTAGGGCTTAGAGGAGCATGTCAAACCTTGAGTCATATCCGACACCATCCTCATCTCTTGTTTAGTTGCTCATTTTAGGAGCTTTAGGAATTTCTTTCTCTTTGTTCAGGCTTGAAAGATGTCTGCCTTCTCGTACATGAACCCTGTTGTTTATTTAATGATGGCCTTTCTGGCAACAAAAAAAACTAAACAGCCACTAACCAAAAGAAAAATTCTTTATGATCACTAGTGCTTCCAAATTTACTCCTTGACATTCCTAGCAGGATGCTGAAAATGAGTTTAGACTTTTCTTTAAATCACTTAAAAGTAAACATCACTTTTTCCAGTCCTGCAGAATGAATTTTATACCTATTAAAACTTTTTGATGAGGTCACAGCTGGTAAATGTTTTATGTTGGAGGCTTACTAAAATACAAGTACAAAACTTACTTTCACTAGGCTTTTTCTTTTTGTCCCTCTGGGTGTTCCTTTTCCCACCCAGCTATTTTAGGAGGAAAAATTGGGGGAAACATCAAAACAGGGTTAGGAAAATTAAATCATGATTGTTTTCACCAGGAACCTGTTTAAGCATATTTTCATCTCATCTGCCACAAGCTCAGTTTCAGATTTCAGTAACATGCTCTTCCCACTGTTTCACTCTCACCATCCCAGTGCTTTCAGCTGGTCTCCTGGGTCTGGAGGTTCTTTCCCCTGCCTCTGTAGTTCTGTTTTGGAAACCATACACCCTGTTCGAGTGAAAAGCAACATATTCAGGCCACTGGACCAAAACTGGGGCATTATAGAGTTTGGTCTTGGTTGCTGCATTTTGTAGCAACATTTGTGTAGATGGAGCGAGCAGAGCAGCCAGAGCAGGAGCTCACAGCAGATGGAGAGTACTTGGTGGACCGGGAGTAAAGTGGAGAGGAAAAGAGAAGTTTGTAGCAGTTTGGGAGAGGAAGGTCAGCTGAGACCTCAGATCTGTGACACACCAGCTCCCAAATGTGTTGAGAGATCTACTTCTCACTGCTGTCATCTTAAAAGAGAACAGTGAATATAAGCAGTACAAGGTAGGGTATTCGTGACAGTCTGGAGCATCTGGTTTGAACTTGAGGAACTGTAATTATGTATCAATGGTGTCTATCCTTGCCTAATGAGCCTAGCAGCTTTAGCACACCAACAATATCATATATGCAAGCAAAAAGGTTACAACATTTAATATCTTATACTGAGGTGACTGACGAGCAAAAACTTTTTTGAAATTCTGAGAGAATGTAATGTCTTTTTGCAGAGAGGTGACATATTGGAGGAAAAAGGAGAGATAGGGGAAGGGGTGGAGTTTATGCTTCCTAAAAAACCCTTTTTTTTTTTTTTTCTGTCTGTCTTTACCTTTAAGTTCTGAAGAACCAGGGATGCTGCTGTCTTGGCTCTATTTGCTCTTGTAGCTGCTGCCGAGCTGCAGAGATGCAGCTGGGAGCTGCAGTTGGTTCCTGCCAGCCCTGGCATCGCCTCGCAGCCCCAGCAGTGGCAGCCTCTGCCCAAAGCCTGTGCCAAATGTGTGGGTTATACTTCCCACAATACAAAAGTCCTGAAAAGAGGGTCCTCCTGGCTTTGGCTCAGTATAAGGCATAGTTTTTAACTCGGAAAAAAAACACAGAAGAAATAAAAGAAGAAATGAGAGAGAGAGAAGGAAGGAAAGGAACACCCAGTTTTCAGCTGACTCTGGGTGCTCTTCCTTGTGTTTTCTTTTCCTTCAGGCGGGAACAAGAACTGTCTCTGTTTTTCTAGGCCATTCAGGAAGTCTTACAGAGCAATAATAGCCCTGTTATCTAATGGTCAAAGTTTATTTAGGCATTCACTGCTTCCCCTGCCCAGTTTAACCATCCTCCTCACCCCCTCAGCCCTCACTCCCCTCACATCCCCCTTCCCCCATGCAGTTTGCTGGGCTTCTGTAGCCTGAGCTCAATTTGACAGCCAGCCGGGGGAGGGAAGTTGTTGCCTGTGTGGCATTTCCATTACACTCACGCATATTTTAATCTGGAAACTTTTTTTTTTTTTTTTCAACAATAACAGGGAAAAAACCCACAACCTCTAGTACTAAAACATCCATCCATTCTTGGCAGATCTTTGAGGACTCGCCCACATGAGAGACACCCCAAAGTGCTACATGGATGCTTTAATCTAGAAGAACTGATAATTTTGTACAATGCTGATTACAGAAGTCTTCACTATTAGGGCTGCCCAGAAGTTATAGATATTAACTGCTTATTTTCCTTGGGTATATTTCATGAACAAGAGAGTCAGATAAGAACACTTCTTTATTCATCATTAAAGAAACCCTTATCTTTTCCTTCCTTTCCTCTGCTTTAAAGCATGTTGGCAATATTGTGATAAACTGAGATTAGGCAGTGGATGATAAACCCCAAGGAGCAGTTTTGGTTGTTGTATTTACTTAGAAGTTGTCATTCAAGTGTTCCTGATGCTCAGAATTAATAGTACCTTGGGAAAATAGCTGATGTGGACTGTACCATACACTAATATATACAGCAACACTGCACCGAGGGATAAAGCAAACATTCAATTATTTTGCCAACTCCTCTTCAGATTCCATCTATTGACCTGGCAAGATGCGTGGATCTGAGACAGCAAAGACCCAACTCAGAAGCAATTTGAAGCTGGTTAGATCTCAGCCCTTCCTGCTTCTGAACAACACAGCAGGCAGGTTTGGCTCTGAAGGTCAAGGGGATATGCTATGCAGTGTCTTATACAGTATCATATACAATACTGAGTAAAGCCTCTAGGTTTGTCTTTCAGAAGTGAGGCTTAAAAACTGACGTTGCTAATCTGATTTTTATTGTTTTCTCATTATCCATTTGATATCTTCATGCACTGAGAAGGTGGGCCTTGGCAGGCGGATGATGTTTACCTGCCAGTGGGCAACTCTAGGACAAGGTTAATCCCTTCCCAAGGTAATTCCCTCATTTTCAGGCAACAAGCAGCTCAAATGCCTGTGGCAAGCCATATCAAATGTGGAAAAAATTCTGTGCAAATTCCTTGGTCTTTTTAACTGTAAAAATAAAATCTGTGGGTGTTATTTTGTTTAGGAAATACTACATTGTCAAGCAAATTACAGTACAGTGGGACACCTGTGGGCAGGTGACATTTACCGTAAAGTGCATTATAGTGTGAGCAGTCCCTGTGATTACCACATCAACTGGCACTTGAAAGAAATCTTCCCTTATGGGACATGTGAAAGAATGATCCAGTCCAATCTTCTATGTTAAATCAATCTTTGCAGAGCTACAGTTTCTACTCTTCTGCAACACTTTTATTGATGTATTTGGTTTATTGTGTGAAAGGACTATATGGCAAGTCAAATATCTAAAGGCTTCTAGTTTTTCTTTCTCTTTCTATTGAGCCAATGGTTTGTTTGGAAGTTTAGATTGCATTTCAGAACTCTATTTTTAAGAAAAAAGAAAGGCATGGGATTGTAGCATCTGTTTTGCAGTGTTTCTGTTACAAGTAGTAATCACTCTATGGCATTACTTTAGATGTGTACTAAGAAAAACAGGCACAGGAATTATCCTTTATAGTCTTGTTCCACTTCAGCTTTTCTTGAAGATGGTCAGGGCCAAGATTATCAACTGCATGGCTTTACCAAAGGTTTTTCTCCTGAATTTCCATGTCCTGGCACCAAAGTGGAAGTACTGTGTCTAAACAAGCAGGCTCTTCCAGCACAGTGGGGTGCTGGTGCAAGGCTGCTGCAAGCTGGCCCATCCTCTGCTACTGACAGCCAGCAGCCTGCCTGTGCAAATCCACTCCCTGAGTTCCCTTGGTGTGTGCTAGGTATGGCCCCATTGCAGGGATGCTTGCTGGTGTAGGCTGTGGGTGCTGTTGGGACATAGTGGATTGCTTCTTCTTTGCCCTGGCTGGGTTTGGAGCAGAAAACATGTATGCATATCTTCCATAAAAGCAAGCATGTATATCTGAACTGTGTCCATGGTGTATAAGCTGTCCTCCAAGTGTACAGCTTCAGAGTGGTCTCAAGGCCTTTTGTGAACTTGTGTACCTTTAGATGATAGCTGCATACACAACTTCCCTTTCCATGTCACTGCCCCACTTGTACTCTTCCCACTAAACCCTGGTGGGGATGGTGGCTTGCATTCCTGACCTCTGAGCCCCCACCACCAGCTGCCCTCAGCTGCTGGACCAACCCATCCCTGTGGGGTCTCTGTCCCCCAATGACAGCCAGGAGCCCCCAGTTTCTGCTCTACTCCAGCAATGGTGGCTTGGCGTGGTATTATATTCAGTGCATAGGAAGACTGAAAAAAAAAAAAAAAAAAAGCTCATCATCTCCGTAATCTACTATTAAATAGATATAAATGGGATATTATTTCTATTTTATATTATTTATATTATGGGATATTATTTATTTAGAGAAAGGCTGCTTTGGAAGTTTGTTAATTTACAGCTTTAACCTAATCAACCCCTTCTGTGAGTGCAATTGCAGTAATCTTTAACATGTACTAATGGGAGAGTATGAAAGTTATTGCCAATAACATATTGGGAATCCTGAAGTGGGTCCTCTGGAGATTATGAGGAACAATGACTGAAGGGGTGGGAGTCAAGGCATCTTTAGCATCCCCTTGGGATAACCTGTGGCTTTGGTTTTGGCATTCAAAGATATTGTAGGTAACCCAGCCAACCTATAAGTGATAAACTGGAAAAATTGTTCTGCATGAGACAAATCATAGGATCTACTTCTTGTCAGGAACTTTGTGCTGCTTATTGTAGAAGAGGAAGAGAAAGACACTAAGTTAGCTATGCAAGGGCAAATGAGCAGGAGAAAATAATTCTGTGATCCTTGAGCCTGTTTTACATTCATGGTGTACATTTGGTTTGTGATCTTTTGAAAGTGGGTTCCAGATGAGGAGTTGGACATTTTGACCTGCAGAGCTTTTGCAATTGCTTGGGTGCACACACACAGGCCAGCTCTGTCTGCATGAATGTGCTCTTTGCAAGCCTGCAAAACTCTACTAGACAAACAGTATTTATTCTTTGTTTTTTTCAAGCTAAAACACCCCAAATAAAGCTAGTGACTGCGACTGTAGTTCAACAGTTATTGGATTAATATTTTTGAAAATGTCCCAAAGGGGCTTTTTGGAAGACAGGCAAGCAAGGGGTGAAAAGGAGCTCTCTCTCTCTCCCCATGTGTGCTGCAAGTGAGCCTGGAGTGTGTTAGGGACCAGCAAGAGGCTTATGCTGTATCCTGTGGGGTGTTCTGGGCTGTGGCCCTGAAGGAGGAGAGGGCTAAACAGTGCCACTCCCCAGGTGGCCTGTCCTCTCCTCTCACTTTGTTGCTGTTTCTAAAA
Organism: Heliangelus exortis; assembly: GCF_036169615.1. NCBI lineage: Eukaryota > Metazoa > Chordata > Aves > Apodiformes > Trochilidae > Heliangelus > Heliangelus exortis. The sequence goes on along the minus strand of NC_092423.1, from coordinate 53,973,583 downwards.
CCTGAGTGAGCTGCTGGACTTTTGGGCATGTGGAAGGACACTTCATCTGTCTTAAGTCAGTTTTAATGGTCTTTAAAAAGTATGTGTAAACCATCTATTAATTGAACTCCTTACTGTAAGTGTGTTTGAGGCTAGGAGGGATGTGAGGGAGTGCAGAAAGTCTTCCTAGATTTGCAGGATGTGGAAAAGAGTTCTTGGACCTCTTCTTTTTCCAGTAAAACAACTACTACGGTCACAATCACCAATATGTTATTCTTAGAGCTGGCCTTGGCTTTTCTTGAGTGCATCCATTTAGCATAGTGAATCCGCTTGTATTCATAAATCATGCCTTAGGACTCTAATAATTTGACACCCCCTTCATGTACCCAAGGAGAATAAGGTTGGAGACATATTTCAGAAATCAAATGCAAACTCTGTCATTTCTTAAGTGTTTTTCTCAAGTTAGCAGGGGAACATTCTGTCCACAGTACTCCCAGAGGTGCTACACACTGAACAGCTTTCCACATTGCAACAGAAAAACTCAATTCATGAGGCTATGTCCCAGGGCATGATGTCTGGTGATAACATTTATTCCTTAGGAGCTTTTGTTTCTGTGCAGATGGCAGTTGCCATTCATGGAAAAATATATATTGGTACTGTATCAAACTGCACACACACTTAGGACACAAGTCATCCTGTCCTAAGGATGTCCTAAGTCACCCTGTCCAACACAATAATTTTGTTAAATTTTGGATGTCTCCTAAAAATAGCAGACTTTAGACTTCAGGGGAGGTGTAGATTAATTTTCCTGAACCAGGTTAAATAATCAAATGATAAAAAATTCATGTATTCTTTTTGCTGTGGTCAAGTGATATTAACCACAGCCATCTCCCACAGCTGAACTCTCAGTTCACTGTTTAGAGAACATAAGTAATTTTTTAAAAAAATTATTAAGATTTCTAATTTAAGTGATGTTTCACTGCATGCAAGAAGTTCTAGTCCTAGGTTAAAACCCCAAAATATATGGCACAATTTAGTGCCATGTGCTATATTGAACTGCCAAAGAGAGACATCCAGCATAATGTTAAAAAGGTAGGTCAGATAAAATGCATGCTGCTGTTCCTTTAACAAGTGTACTAGCCCTGTGTATTAGTTTCATAGCTACTAAAGTTATAAGAGCATTGACAAGTGTTTACAATTGTGCATTTGCTCAGAGCATTTAAAAAAAACCCAGCAACTAAAATTTTCGTGGAAATGTTATATGGAAGTAACTTAACAGATAGAAACTCTAGAATATCTAATCTTTGCTTAATACAAATAACCCCACTTTATTTAAGGGTGGTTTGGGTGACATTTGCCAGGACAGAAAGAACCCTGTCCTGATGTCTTGGGTGTTACTCTACTTGCCAGGCAAGTTTTGTCTTACATTTAGTTTCATGGGCATCAGGCTCTCTTCTCACAACAATTACATCTAAGATGCAGTCCAAGAATCTCAGACTTCTGAAAATGGTCCTAGGCTTTAACAGACTGATGGGAATTTAACTGCTGAGTCTAATTGTGTCCTTGGTTTAAGTCAACAGCAGATAAACTTGCAAACCAAGGGCACAAATGGATGCCTAAATGTTTCTTAGGTGATAAACACTCTCTATTTCTTTTGTTTTCAGAGGGAGCTTTGAGGCCAGAGCTTACAAATCTTATCATCTATACTTCATTTCATTTACTCACTGATGATCAGAGGACTATTTAAAGCACCCAAGTCAAGTGAACAAGACCTTTCACAGAAGAGAACGCAAATTGCTTGAATTATCCCTGAGATTTTGTTCAACATACTTCCCTTTTCTTTCTGTAACCTGGTTCTCTTTTCTCCTTCATCAGCCAGTCACAAGTTTTTCCAAATATTTTGGATGTTGAGAGGCTTGCTTCACTTCCTTAACAAAAGAACAGACTTAAATTTTCAAATAAGACCTGACCATTCATATTTGTTCTGTTGTCTAACCTGGGTGCATATATAAGCAGCCAACATAAACCAAATTGCAACACTTATGATGATGAAATTACCTAACACTCATGTTTTTAAATGTTACAGTGATGTTCCTTCATTCTTTCAGCTGTGAGCAGGACTGTCATCACTTGCCATAGTTACACTTTCTTTTCTTCATGTATTTGTCTTTCACATGCCTGTGTAATGTGCTTTGGCATGTGCCTTGCAAAAAATATTTCCTTTTTGGAAATCTCACTGCATGCGCAACACTGAAAAAGACTGCTGCATTTTGGATTATTTTACTGATTTAATATATTGTTACCTATTGTTCATATGCATTCTTGCCTTGGCTTTTCTAGTGCATAGTACTAGGGTAGTGACAGAAGCATGATGTTCTCCTTCCCAGACAGTAAACCCCTTACTGACCAAAAGTTCCTGAAGAGAAGGAAGGACCAACAGACCAGGAAGAAAAGCACTGCACTTACCAGTTGTAGGGGAATTCTTTTCATGCCCCTGCTAAACAAAGCTTTCCTCTTAGTGTGCTTTCTCCTTCATAGTTTATAATGAGGTTAACATTTTTCTCTTTCCTTAATTAAAATTCCACCTACTTACATGAGGGGCTTGTACTAAAGAGCTACTGAAGGGACTAGACAAGCTCCTGCTGATGCTCATGGGATCTGATGGAGCTCATCAGCAGAGCCGCATCAAGGCTCAGTGTCAGACATGCTTCTCAACATTCAGAGGGCACTAGCATCTCTTAATTTTGTGTCTGTTCTCCTCCCCCCTTGATGACTGTCAAATCATCAAGGGCAACACTGGACTCTTCCAGTCCCTGAAGAAGAGGATGAGGAGTAACACCTCTCTCCCTCCAGCTGGGCCTTGCAGCTGGAGTGGCTTTGAAGCCAGTGGAGTTTCCTTTCTTTTAAGTTAGTCTACCTGGAAGAGGGCTAGGATTTTAGAAAAGTGAAATGCGTCTCATTAAGCACGAGACTAAAATGGTTTTTGAAAACATAAACAAATCTTTTAGTGTTTGATCTGCATTAAAAAAGCTTTGTTCAAGCCCATGTTTTATTTTAGAAAAACTTATTACTGTTTGCAGTATCTTGGAATTACACGCATGCTTTTCATTTTTTGCTTATTCTGGGCAGGATAGAGGCAAGTAAGCAAAAGCATCACACTGTCAAGTGCTTTGTGGTTTTATGTGCCTTATTGGGTTGAGTGCTGTGATGAAGTTGCTGAGGGCTGCTGCTTTCTATTTCTCAGACTGTGACTGATGTTTTTGGAAAAGGGCACCTTGGAAAATTGAAAAAAAGGTGCCTCAAGTGGGGTACCTAAAAAAGGAAACCTCCCAATTTGTAATTACAGCTGAAAATTTAAGCAATAGACAGAAGAGAGAAGCAGAAAACATGGAGCTAAATACCTAGGTAAGAGCTTCAGGCTTAGCTGTCTTTGGCTTTTCCAAACATGTGTGAATCAGAGTATGTGTTCCTGGAAGGAAAACTTGGCCAGTGCCAACAAAGTTGTATCTTGGTCATTTTTCTTCTGGACAGTTCCTTTAAAAACAAGAGAAACTTCAGCTGCTCAGGTTTGGCTTTGTTGTTTATTATTATTATTATTACTACTACTAATAATAATATCAGGTCTTCTTTCTTTAAGTTTATTCTTTAAATGCCATTATTTTATACACTGAAAATCTGAAATACCAAGAAAATCCCTGGGTAGATAACTCTTTTAATATTTATTGAATAACTTTTATTTGGTTTTAGGTTTGTTCGTTTTTTTTTTTAGCCTTTTGAGCCTGGTGGGCTTGTATTTGTAGAGGGCAGTGCAAAGAACAGTCAATATTTATTTTAGTCAACTGATAAATAAGTGGATGATTCAGGGAAACTTAGTCAGAATACCCTTGTCACGGTCATTGCTGACGTCTGAGACAATGACAAGCTTATTGTTCATTAAGTTTTTGCAGGAGTCTGTAATAAAAACCCTAAACATAGTGAGATCTCCTAGTATAGGGTCTGGGTGCACAGGTTCACATTTAAGCTTAACCCCCAGCACTTCTACTCACCAGAAAGGGTTTGTTGTTTGTTAATTTCTCTGCTTTACAAGGACTGGACACATAATTACCATCATAGCCTTAAAAGGTTCCCCTCCTTCTCTCCCTTTTTTGTATGGATTATTCTCTGCAGTCACACAAGCAGAAAAATGACATATTTCATATTTTCACTTAGTACACCCCTTGCAAAAGGAAGTTTGGGAAATATTAGCATAGCTTTTCTTTTTAACTAGCTGAAGCTCTTCAACCAACCCTTAGCTAGCTGTTCCCATGACACCACCACAATCTCTTTCACCCCTTGCCAGTTATCACCCACAGCCAGTACAGGACAGGCTGATGGAGAAGCTGTTGATATAAGATAAGTTTCCTCCTCTGAAGCTGCTTTGCTTTCAACCAGCTTAGCTTCTAGACTTTGTAGACCAGATGTTAGAAAGCCAGACAAAGCTCTGAAAATGAAGAAAAAAATAATTATAGTGAAAGCTTTTCAGCTGTGTGTTGAAACAATATAATGGTGTGCTGGAAGCCAGCGTGGCCTCATTAGAATAGGTCCATGTTTGAAATAAAGCTGCTAACAACTTTGGTGTGGAAGTTAATGATGTGTGCCAGATGGTGTATGTTTAGTGTTCTCTTCTCTAACAATATTTATGGTCCATACACTGAAAAATAAATCTGTGGCTTTTTACTACAAAGCACTCTGGTTAATATTCCTGTTTGTGGCATATTGCTCAGCTTCTAAATAGCTCTGTACTTCACAGAGGGAAATGTGATCGTGTAATTAAAGAGTTGTTCTGCTCCACTCAGATTGATAAGCACCTACTTGAAAAAATCTCATTGAAACACTCTCATTATATTTTTTGAAATTTTTTCATGTCTGCAGCAGAGGAAAAAAACCCATGATATACAAAATGACATCTCAGCCTTCATGACAACAAAAAATTATTCTGGTGGCCACACCTTCTTCTCTGACCTATTTTTTGCCTTTGCATGTTCTTGGTAAATGTAAACCTCAAGATCTGGCATGGGTTGTGTGGGGAGGTGATTTGTTTTTAATAAACCTCTGCAGGGTTACTAGGTTCTGTTAACAGAGATTGTATCTCTCCTTGCCTCACAGACCAGGGCCATCCGGATGGGACCCTGTGCTCAAATCCAGTCTACTGGATCCAGCTAGTGAATAGTTTTGAAGATGTCCATGTGTTCCTGAGCAGCAGGGCCTGTCTGCTCCTGTTAGTTAGGTTTGAATGCTACCATATGAAATGGTGAATGTCCTCAGAGTTAGCACAAAGGCACGGCTATGCCCTGCTACTGAAATGTTTATCTTAAATCTGTAAGCCATAAAATGCCTCCTTTTAAAGTAAAGTGGGTTTAAATAGATTAAGACCAGAGTTTCTTCAACTATGGGGAGATCAGCGTTCCTATTTGGGCAGGGTTTATAGGCAGAGGACTAAGTCTTGAAGGCTTTTGCCCATGTGAATCTCAGTCAAGGGGAAGCATCACTATGGGTTTGAAATTGATGGCTTCCCAACTGAGACCATTATAGATTGGCAGGAGACTGATGGAGAGAGGCTGTCTGACAGGGGCTGGCAATGGTGGTTTTCAAGAGGAAACCTGTGGTGTAGGGAGAAAATCCTCCAGGGAAGGAGAGAAAGGGGAATAACTTTCAGTCACTCTCAGTTTGGTCTCTTTGTGCTTGAATTGTGAATGAAAACTTAATGATTTAAAAGCTTTGGCCTCAAACTTTCAGAGAATAATAGGCTAGGGCTGTTGGAAAAGCCAAACGTATTTCCTAACACTTACCAGAGCTGCTCATCTACGATCCTTCAGAAGAAACCTTACTTTCTGCAGGGGAGAGACTGGTGCCTCTTGTTTCCTATTCCTCAACTTGTAAAAGTGCTCATTTCTCCTTCCAGCTCTAAGCCTTATGAACAACTGATATTGTATCCAAATATATTACTCACAAGTACAGATATGTTCCTGGAAAATCACTCACTGCCTATGAAATGTCACCTGACTTAATCATCTGGTGAGATGTTTTCCTGAAAGGTTAATGAATAAATTCATTCTCAAAGATAGGTTTGGCAGTGGATTCAAAACTCCCAAGACATAACAAGAAGGAAGGGGACTCGACTTGCTCCTGAGAGTTGGCGAGAAGGGCAAGGGTCTCCACCTGGCTTTTGCAACAGTCCCTTTGATGCTGCTATTGCCCCAGCACTCCAATGAAATTGAGGGGACCATGGTTGTGAGCTGTAGCAAAACCAAGTTCCTAGAGCACAGCAGGTGCTTTCTATTTCCAGCTCTTCTTTTGCTTTAACCCTCATGGATCAGACATGCATGAAGGTTGTTCTTGTGCCAGGCACAGGTCCATGTTTGCCACCTTAACTGGGGGGGGGGAGGGGGGGACGAGGGGGGGTGGTGTCGTTTTGTGGTTGGACTGATGATTTGAATGGGGAATTGGAGGCTCACCTCTGAGCCTAAAATATGATGCGAGGTGCTCAGCAACTAAATTGTCACTGTGTTTTCTTCAAAGCCAAAATTCACTGTGTAGCTTGGACAAGGCTCTGCGGCCCTTAAGTGCCATTGGAACCCTCACGTTAGGCTTCTACCATGCTTTATATAAGACTGTATTGTGGCTTATCCTACAAACAGAGTTGGGGGAAGGAGTCCAGTTAGATTTTAGAGTAGGTCACATGTATGTCCTGTCCTTTGAATGTGCTTGCTCCCTCTGGATGGTGAGAAAAAGCTACCCTGGAGCCCTTTGCCAACCTCTTTGCTTTTCATTCCCCATCCTTATGCAGCTGAGCTACAAAGTTTCCATCATTTTCCTATACAAATATTTGGCTAATCATATTATCTCTGTTGTAGTGCCTGAGTGAAAGTCATGTGCTGTCCTTTTTCTTAGTCATAGACTAACAGCAAGGAAAACTAATCCTCCCTACACAGAAGTCGATCAGTGGGGACTGAGCCACCAGAGGTAAAATAAGAGGATGCGCTCCCTTTGGTTTCCTGGAAATAAATCTATTTTCATGGCATACAGCAATCTTTGTATACTCAGTACATATTAGATTTCTAGGCATTTGCCTCCTTCTCTCTTGAGGGAACTGCTCATGAGATTTCTGTTTGCCATGTTTTTTTGGACTTGTGTGACAAGGAAAGAAGAAAAACTGCAATATAAGAGGGGTTTTTTCCAGAGAAAGGCAGTAACATGCACATCTGGTTATTATGATACTGTTTAGAAGGAGGAAATCGGGGGCGTGGGGTGAGGTTTTGTTTGTGTTGCTTTTTCCTTTGGCTTCTCTTACCACACACAGGCTCGGCCCCTGCCCCTTGAACTGACCAGATGCCTTTGGATTGTCCTTACATTGCTAATGTGGTGGGTGTTGAGCAGCTGCATTACTAGCTGCTTCAGTTAGGGAAAGCCTGGAGCCTTTTTTTGTCCCTGAATTGTTGTGGAGAGAAATCTAAGAACATAATCTCCCTGTGGTCCAATATGGTACCAAGGTGCAAAATTTATAAGGTATTAGGGTATACCTAATTTCTGCTGGTATGCGGGAAATACAATGAGACTGGGGCTTCTGCTGGAGGTAGCATGAACCCTATGGAGTTGTTTGCAGCACCCATCATCCATGCTGTACTTTGAAAGCCAAAAGGAGTAACAGGGAGCATAGGGCATCTGGATGTCTGAACAGAAGACTTCATCCCATCTCAGCACATCCCTTGCCTGGCCTGAGGTACTAACATGGGCATGCTCTTCAGAGGGAGACGTGTCCTTCTTCAGCTGCTGCAGAGTTTGGTAGATGTCTTGGTGGTTTCTAAGGCCACAGAATGTGATCTGTGGCTTTTCTATTAAAAGTGAAGTATTATAAAATCTTTGTTGGTTGGAGCCACACTGGTAGCCCATGATGTACACTCAGGCAGCTGGCACTGTCTTCCAGTCCTGAAGCTTGACTTTCCCTTGAGAAGAGTATTTTCTCCTTTATCCTTCTGTAATGCTGAGTATTTTGTTGGTGGTTGTTGTCTAATACCACTGGTTTGCTTTTAAAGGTCACTGTACGCATGTTAGGTTTAATGGCACGATGTTCAAATGAGGAGGGGCTGGTCCAGAGGCTTCTACGTGGACTTAAGTTTAGGTCTCACTTTTTCCAGTAAAGTTTCCACTCCACAAGATACTGCTCCCTGTGCTTATTAAGCAGCTGCAGCTGCTTCAGCCCTTTTAGCAACAGGCACGTTATTGCTTATGTTATCGAAGCCTAATACATTGATACAGCAATCACTTCCCCAGCACAATCACATCCGCAGCTCAATCACATCTGGTTTAGAACTGTGTGCCCTTAACACATCCCCTCTATTTTTTTGAGACCATCAGACCTCACAGCTTATGATGCTGGTGGTGGTTTGCTTGGAGAACCCTGTTATGCTTTGCTTGTAGAGCACACAGTTAAGTGGAAGGTACCAAGCAGCAGAGAAGCCTTCTTGCCTGATAGATCCTGGAGACTGATCTCGTCAGAAAATTTTTCTTTCATGTCTCCTTTAGCTGTAAACTGGATTTTTAATACTTCAAGGACTTTGTATAGATTCACATTTCCATTGGTGAATCATGACATTATGGTCATGAGCTTATGCAATCTCATCTGGGTTTTGCACATAGGGACCGTATTTGGTAGTACAGATGTTTTCATTAAACAATTATATCAGAGATACCTTATAAGAACATTTGTTGTAATTTGTCTATCTGGGTGTTGGATGTTTTTTTGTTGGTTTTTGGTTTTTTTTTTCTTGGTTTGGTTTGTGTCATTTTTTGCTTCCCAGATAAAAGATGATTTGATGCATGAAAGGAATGTCAGTCCTAAACCAATTGTTTATTATTTTCTCCAGGCCAGCATGAGAGAGCAAATGTTTTAGGTTAACAGCAGTAGGCTTATCTGCAGTCTGTTTTTCTTCAGCATCCTCCAAGTATCTGAACTTTGATCCAGTTCTTCTTGTCTTGAAAAAAATGATAGCACCTGTGTCATAGAATTAAGCTTTTTGGCTCTTCTGGTGAAGGGCTGAAGAAGAACAGGACATTTTTGTTTATAGTTAACATTTTGTTGTTCGTATTCCTTATCAGTACTACTGAGGAAAGCATATAAAGGAATTGCTACAGCAATAGATGTATTTAAATAGAAAATAGGGGGAAATCAGCTGTGTGTGCAGGATACTCTTTAAAATAACTAATTTTAAATAACTAATCTAAATCTATTTGTTGTTTGTAGTCTGTTTTTAGGATAACTGCTTTAAGAACAGATGTGTATTTGAGTTCTGTGCGAAACCATGATGAAGAAGGCAACTTAGGAAAGCAATGTAAAGCTGGAACTTTTAACAGAGATAGATACTAGATGTGCTTGTTACAAGTAGCTACTTCATAAGCAGAATTACTGGACTCTGTGAGTGCATTTTTCCAGATGAATACTATTAGAAGCTTGTGAAAGATGTGTGGCTTTTGTACATAGATTAAAGTTTGTTGATCAGCATATGTTAAGTGCTTTAATTCTGCTCTTCTCAGGTCACTGGGATCTTGACTGTATATAAGATTAAGTGCAGCTATGAAGCTGTTGTGTGAATATTTAAGTATGTGTCTGATGAGATTCTTGGAAGTTAATTCTCCCCCTTTTATTTGGCATGAGAAAACTGGTTGTGCTCAGTATCATAATTCATGCATAGCAATAAAGAAGTCCAAGTGACGTGCTATTATCTGTAGAGCCCTAACCTCAAGGGAGCTCACATTTACTGTTTTCTTTTACTGGGTGCTAAGTTATGACAAACACAAACAAGCATGTGGCATATAATATCAGTTCAGGCTAATCTTCAAATAATATAAGTAGGGCGGGAAAAGATTGTTTTCTTTGATGGCAGCTTTCATTTTAGTTCTCAAATGGACATAGTGGTTTTTGTAGCTTAGGAGGTCTTTTTCATTATGACGTCTCCATAGCTCAAACTTTGTGACAGGATGGAAACAACCTTTGAAGATTTTTTGTGCATGCAGAATTTAAAAATATTTTAATATTAAAGCCTTTTCTCCTTCTTTGCAATTGTATTGTTTACAAAGAAATAAGATGATCATAAATTTTTGGCAAAGGAGATTTCTAGGGGAAACTGCCTACAAGCAGATCTTCAACCCCAAAATTGTCACTGTGTGCCTGTGGTCCCAAAGAGATGTAGATCTCATTATGGACATATTCATACTCTTTAGGTTAGTTGTATTGATAACAGGAGTCTTGTTGATTTGGGATTTTAATAGAATCTTTAAAATGTTTTTAACAATTATTAATGGCAAAAATGGGCACCAGCTGGAAAGGTACCATAGGCCCTTTTTAACTCATATGGTCCATATGACAAAGTGTAGTTGGAGAGCACAAAGAGGCAAACATCTTACTCTCTCACTATTTCTATTCCCGTATGCTTTTCCTTGTTTCTTGTCTTTATATTAAATCCATCAAGGTTTAATACAAAGAGTATTAACATAAAAGTCTTATCCAGTCTAGGAAACCCAACATATTAGAAAGCCTGGTGTATTCATTATCACTTTCAGTGCCTTCCAAAAAGTTATTTGATAGTGAGTGGGGGTAAAAAGAGTGAAAGAGCATTATTATCCTGTATTTTTCATTAAGTTTAGGCGGAAAAGATTTCACCTGAACTTCTAATATACAGGACAGAAGAGAATACCGTGAAGACGCTTTGGGTACTGCAGAAGGAATTGAAAATCAGGAGAGTGGTAGCAACAACTTCTGTTTTTCTTGTCAACAAAAGGTCACATTTACCAACATAAAAATGCTTTGTAAAAGTAAACAGTTACCTGTTCATCAATTCTAGGGCCATTTTTGGAGTTTTTTAATAGGCTATGTTATGTTCTGCCTACAAGTAACATTTTTGCATACCAATGGGATGTGACCTTTCTTTACAAATATATATTTTAAACTGTGCTAGAAATGTAATGGTTTTGTGTGTCTGTAGTAATACAAGTCATGAGAAAGCTTCTGTTTCTGGTTTTGAAGGTAACCCTGCTGGAAATACTGTGTCTAGGAGCAGGCATTTCAGCGAAGTTTCTCCTCTGACTAAACTCTTGAATTTCCAGCAAAATTTCCAGCAAGTTCTGGTTTAATTATCTTCACTGGATGCTAGGCAAACATGTCAATTTATATACTGTTGCCTCTTCCAGAAGCAGAGATCTGCCAGAACCCTGTTTCAGGCAGGTCAAATCCACAGAGGCCAGGAGAGAATGCTCAGCTGGCAAATCTGGAAGGGGCTTCTTTTCCTGGGCTAGCAAAAAATGGAGCCTGTTGACCTTTTGGCTATGACTTGAGACTATCTAGTAAAAGTGTGGATGCTATGAAGACACTTGAGTCATGTTTAAGGAGGGAATTGAGTCATTCAGCTTATTGCTAATTTTCTAGATTAATTATGCTGCTCTTTTATAACTGATGATGCACACTAAGCAGTGACTGTAAACAGATGACAGCAATGTTAGTTTGACAATCTGTTTAACATCTATTCAGGGTTTCTTTTCAGTCACTGGACACTGAAGGCCCACTTGACAAAAGTCAACATGCCATGTGTGCTCATGTAATAGTTTGCAGCATATAAAGGTAGTTCAGCAGGTGACCTGTTCTTTGAGACCAGAAGAAATCAACATGTTTGGATTTACCTCAGCTTTAAATGAGATGCCTGCAATGGCTGCTTCCTAGAGTTTGGGGAAGGGAGGAAAGGATCAGAGGAAACAACCTGTTATAAAACAGGAGAAAAAAAATCTTGTCTTGACTGGTGACTTACAAGAAGACTTAGAGCCTGCAGTGCAATTCCTCCATGCTTTCTGATACCTGGCCATGTTCAATTCATGTTAGTGGGATTTTAATTTCTTAAGCTGTAACAAAGATTCAGCTCAATATTTTTTTCTAGGCAGAGAATAAAAACAGGTGCTTCAGTATTGAAACTCAATTTATGGATTCACATTTATCATCTGAAAGATAATTTGAGCTTGGCCAAGAACATTTTGAGTCTACATTGTCTTTTCACAATGACAACACAGTTGCCTTCAGCATTTTTTTCTTAGGAAGACAAAGAAGAGGTCAATTCATTTCTCATTAGTATAAATCTCAGATTTTCTTTCAACGGTAAAAGAAGCCAGTAGGAAAGCACAGGAATATTTACTTCAGAAAATGAAATTTTTATCACCTTAGTGGGAAGCTGAACTTTGATTCATGAGACTACACTGAAAAAAATCATATAAATATTTGCTTCTTTGGAAGTCTTACAGGGCTGTGGAGTTTTTGGTGTTATTTGTTTTGTTTTGTTTTTTCTATTGACTAATTAAATGTGATCTCTTAATAACACACTAAACACTGATTTCTGTCCCAATGAGGTGACACCATAAGTTAGTCTCAGTCATCTCAAAGTCCAACATGTTGCCATTGGAAGTTATCATTGCAAATAATAAGAGTTCCTGTTGGGCTGATCCATTTCTTTCTATTTATTTAAAGCTCTCTTTTAGCCCTTCTGATCAAGCCACAGTCAAAACCTTGCTACCTTTAACCCACGCTCAGGGGTAGGATGTGAGCAGGCTTAGTCAGGGTCAGAAAGCAGTATCAGGGGGAATAGAAGCTACTTTATAGCCTTGTTCTGTCAGTTTCTGCCACCTGAAAAACAGTATGGGTTAATGCTCTGCCCAGCATTGTCCAAAGAGTGTTTTATTGTGCCAAATGGACCTCAGCCAGGATTTAGAAAACTAAGAAACTATGATCAGCCATATCCTACATCTTAATATAGCCAGGATAGTTTGCTAGAAGATAGAGCTTTGATAGAGCTTTAAAGCTTTGACTGTAAAGACATGAATGTGAAAAGATGGTTTATACCTTTTTGCCTGAATAGTGCAGGTCAGGTTGAAGAAATAAAAAGATGGGAAGATGAACCTGTTCCACCAAGTGATATAAGCCCATCAGTCAGTTTGATGGAAGAATCTCTTCTCTGCCATAACTGTCTGTCATGTGGGGAGGACTGGGCCTTTTTTTCTGAAACATCTGCTTCACTCAAGGCCAGGGAAGTTCTCATTGTTTACACAAAGCAGTTCATATTGCGAACACAGACACTTAAAAATAGTAGCTCTCTCCTTTGGTATGTTGTTCATTGAAAGGCTTGCTTTCTGGCATGAAATAAAAGGGAAAACTGGGAGAAGCAGCTAATTATTGAAAGAGTATTAATAGAGGAATGACAGCTTGGAACCTCTCCTGCTACGTTAAATTGCTAAACTGAAAAAACTGAGCTGAATTTCTTTACTTGAAATGTCTTATTGCTTGAGAGTCATGAGTTCAAACAGTACAAATCCTGTTATTTCAGGTAGTTGTGTAAACTGCTTAGTTTCTGTGTAATTCTGCCGCTCCTGGTAAACACAAGGCAGAGAGGAGAACAGGAATAACCACCCCTTGTTCTCAAACCTTCCTGAGTGAAATTACTCTTTTATTTGAGGAGAGCTAACATGAGTGGTTTTGTTGGAAAGTAAGGTACAAAATAAAGTCACCCTTTTTCCCTCTTTTGCCCACCAGACAGATTTGTGAGGCCCTAAAGAAAGTAACCACCAGGCAGCATAGACTGTGAGGGAGCTAAGAAAAATATTTAAAGACTGTGAATATACAGAGCATCGGTGCATAAACCCCCTCCCAGTAGCTAGATGCTTGACTTTCTGTTCACTCCACAAAACACTGAAAAGAAGGCATCTGCCTGCATTAGGAAGAGAAGGAAGTGTGGAGACAGCTTGCTGCCCCCTTGCCTGCAATACTCACCCTGATGAATTAAAAAGCTTTCACTGGGTTGCTGTCACAGCCTTGACTGCCACCAAATTCGCATCCCGTGTCACTGTGAGCAGATGTGTTGGATTTAAGCTGAAAGTCCAGGAGGTTCTGCAGGATCTGTCAGGGGAAATCCCTGCAGCAGAGAGCTGCTTGTGCTGCATAGAGGTGTGCAATTACTGGGTCATGAGTAATTTGTGTCTTTTAGGGTATTTTCATTAGTATACATGTGTTGCTGTAGACATCTTCATGTGCTGGTGCCAACAGTGAGCTCTGATAATTTGCTAAAAGGAAAGGAAAAGTTTCTAAAGAACTGAAAATTTTCAAAAGCAATTTCTACCCTACTCTACCACACCTCCCAGTTCAAAGAGCAGATTTCTCAGATTTTTGCTTCAGTAATTTTTCATCTATAAGGTCACTCTTTCAAGAGCAAAAATTATGGGGAAACAGACAATCTATGCCAATGCTGAGAAGAAAAAAAGATTAATCTTGCCACAGCTCAGATAAAGCCCCTCTGTGTGCAGGGTATTGCTCATCTTTGTATCTCTTTGCAGGGGGAAAAGAAAAAAAAAAACAAAAAAAACCTAGATGATCTCAACTCACTTTTAAAAGGAAGCTGGAGTAATACACACACATTGTCTATTGGTTAATAGTTCTCTTTCTTACAAGTAATAAGCTGCAAAGCAAGAAGGGACAGGTCTGAGAAAATAATTGGAAGATCCTGCTTTTTCCCAGATGAGTCAGTCTTCCTGAGAATATAACCTTTGCTATTTATGCAAATGATCAAGAAAAGAGTGGAGATTTAAAGAAATACTCTCAAGTTCCTATGCATATCAACTGCACTTTGAAACATGCTTCACACTGCCCTTGCTCACATTCCCTAATGCAGCTTTTGTGTTGCAAAAAAGCTTAAGTTACCTAATTTTTTCAAAGCAGACTTAGAAGTGGGACACAAAATATGGATCTGGATAAGCACTGCCCTTCATGTTTCAGGCTGTGTCAAGACCCTGTTGCCAGGAATGCTTGAGCATCTGTAGGGAAATACCCTCCAGTGTTCATGCTAACACTGCAGGCAAGAACAGACGTGAAATGCTGGGCCAAATTGCTGATAGTTTGAACAAGGTAGTTTCCCAGGCTGCCAGTTCTGGGAGATGTGTTTGCTTTGGGGCACATGTATACTGCATTTATTGTTCCTGTTCCTTACTGTGTTTTGCTCTGTGACATTTTCTCCTCCATCTTTCTGAAAGGGAACTATACCATACTCTGCAGGAAAATTCACTTAATTCATGGTGTAATGTCAGCAATGTGTATATATATTGGAGCCCCTTTGGCAGTTAGTAGCCTTGATCAGCTATGCAAATCAGCTCCACTGGCTATAATTTGGCTTGTTTCTGGGGAGAGTCTGTGCAAAACTCCGTAGTATTTCTACATTTACTCTCACTCTGCTTGATGCATCCGCACCCTGGCAGATATTGCCCTGCTAAGCAGGGGCACCAAGGTGATGGAGATGGTGGTGTCAGAGGTGGTATTTTGGAGAGGCCTGAAGAAGTCAAAACTTGCACTGACTTCAGAGTTCCTCAGGTTCTGGCACCAGGTGGACCAAAGCAACCTGTGTTTCTTGGTAGTAAAGCAGTATGTTACACCAGATCCTAGGAGTAATTCCTCTTTGGCCTTGCATGGGCTGCCTGTGAGCCATGCATGAACTGTACCGGCAGCAATAAAATACTGGGTAATTCCTGACATGTAGCTCTCTTGGCCCTTGCTAGGGATAATTCTTATTCAATGTAGTTACTGAGGATGATTTCTGTCCTGTCAAATTCCCAGTTCTGCCCTGGGAAGCGGCCAGTGACATCAGAGCAGGAGCATTCCTGTGGGTGGGAAAGCCAATGCCATCCTGTGTACCAGCTGTTTTTGTTACCCTGCTTTTCTCTCATCCCCCAAAATGCAAAAAGCAGCCTTAACTGGGTGACAGCTCCTAGTGAAGAGTCCATCCCCGGAGTGGGTGGCTGGATATAATGTTTTGCTCCTTGTGGTTTGGATTTTTCTGTTTACAGCCCAGAAGCTGACTCAGTGGCCATGCAAACCTGGACCCAGATTAACACAACACATGCTGTCAAGCAGCTGATGGCACATACGTACTCTGGCTGGGTACTTCCCACTCCCCTTCCCTCTTCCCAAATCCCACGTACATAACTCAGTATGTGAATGTAATATTTTTTTTTTAATTAATATTTTTGTTTTAATGTTTCTGGGGGCATGCTGTATTGCAGCAGAACACTGGCTTCTCTGCTCAGCCAGTCTGTGGCTTGGGATGTCAGGGCAAGAGCTTCTACAGCCCAGGGTAACCTTGGCTTCAGACAGCCCTCGCATGCAGGCAGGTTTCATCTTGCTCCGTGTTGCTTACCTGGCTTTTCATCAAAGCAGCTGAGGCCCAGCCCTGCCTGTCAGGAGCCTGACTACACAATGAACCACCAGACGGCAGTCAGGATGGCTCTCAGCACCCTGCAGCAGCTGAGAAAGCTCCTGATGTGACCTTTTGGGGCTGGAAGTGGAAATATGGAGAAAATCTGGAAAGCTGGAGAGAGTCTTTAGTGGACCCAGATAAATGTGAGCCAGCATAAAAAATATAGGGCTGTAACAACGGATAAAAGTCACACTTTTTAGTAACTGGAAAAGTACTTGCAACAGTTCTTTTTTTTTTTTTTTTTTTTTAAACAGTGCCCACTCAGAATGACTGTTGTGTTGCTTAGAAAATAGATTTTTCACTTTGCTCTGGAGAATACCCTGAGAGGGGCAGCCCTGGCAGCGCTCCACTCATGGCTGCTTCTCACCAGAGCTGATGGAGACATCATGGGGTAACTCACATCCTTTGGAATCTGGCTCCTGGTTGTGCTACCCAAGCAGATGTGTTGCCTCTCCTCTCCGTGACTCAGTTTATGCCCACATGTTGGGCTTCTTAATGGCTGCTTCTCACTATCAGAGATGACCCCAGCACCTCATTCTCCTGAGCTGCCATTAAGAGAACCACTGACATTGAGAAATGTAAGCCACATCATAAAATATATTGGTCTTAATTTTTTGCATAGTATTTTTGTCATTATTTGTGGTGAGGTTTATTTATTTACTTTTTTGTTTGTTCTGGAGAATTAAATACTCTTTTTTTTTTTTTTAATCAGTTCACAAGTGAGTTTTTACTCATTGCTCCTGGAAATTGGCACTTCACTAATGCCTAGCACTTCGTAATATCAAATATTGGCAGAGATTTGCTATTAGTGGTCACAGAAGAGATTAAATACCTCCTGAAAGTGGATAAATACATGTAGACACTTTGATAAAGTTATAAGGCCCCAGGCCTGCACGTTAACAAACAAAACTCTGCTGTTAGTTATTAAATTTACTCTAGGCAAATTTACTTTGAGTGTGTCACAGCCCTGATTTTCAGCTTGTAAATGGTTTTGATTGGTACAGATAAGAAGACAAAAGGATTTTGCTTTTGTAGGTTTCTGGATAATGGTGTTGAGCAGTGGGAAAGGAAATATTGTTGGCTGTGGGCTGGGCACAAGGATGCAGGAGTGAGGCCCCCTGGCCCATGCCAGCCCACGCAGGTCTGCATCCGTCATGCTCCTCCCAGTAAGCTTGTGTCCTCTCCACTCCTGGGTTCTGCTTTTGTAAAACAATGGAATGAGGGAGAGGACAACTGAATCAGTAGTAAAACACCAAGGGAAAAGATGAAATCAAAAAGAGCCAAGGGCAAACAAACACACAGAGAAAGCCTGTGTTGCTAAACACAGACTGACAGCGACTGATCACAAGGAGAGCATCCCTCCTATTGATGACAGGAACGTTTGTCTTTGCAGATTTTCAGCTTGTCAATAGCATGTCCTAGTTTTGGTGGGGGGGGCTTGCTTAAAAAAACAAACAAACAAACATAAAAAAAACAGATGAACCAGGATCTGCAAGATCATCATTTCTCCCTCTTGCTTTTGAGATGTCAGAGTAGCGTTTGTTACAGCAGAGTTTATCCTCTGTGATGCTTTGTCTCCCTGAACGACTTCTCAGCTTTGAGTGGTATGCAAGTGCATGATAAAGTATGGGATAGTTTACATTATGGGCAATTTTATCATTTTTTTGACTCATTTGAGCATCTATTGTAAGCAAAGATGAGAAAGCACTTTCTGATAATGTGATCCTTTTAAACAGTGCTGGCTGCTGTAAACCCAGGTGCATATTTTTGGAACAGGGAGGAAGAAGCTGGAATGGGTAGGTGGCTGGGTAGCTGGCCACATTCGTCTCCTTCCCCTGTCCCCCTCACGTACCGTGGATGCAAGTCGTGATAATTACAGAAGCAGCCCTATATGATACCCTCCCTTTCTCCCAGAACTTTAACCAGGGCTCTGAGAGCTCTGCAAAAATAAGTATTTTGTTTCAATGGTGAAGGCAGATGCTCTTACATTCATCCGGGACAGAATATAGTCCCAGATGCCTTCACTGGGGATAAGAGTGGTCAAACAGGCAGTAGAGTGCAGGAAGATAAGACTGCCAAAAAAGTTGTTTTGACTTCAGCAGTGAAAATAAAATGTGAAAGCCATTAAGGGAATCTGAGGGGTAATTCAGGGCTGCTGCCCTCTTAGAAGATAACTTCTTACTGGAAGGACTGTTTAATCAAAACTCCAGGCTGGCCAATTACTTAAATTGGGAAAGTTATTCAAGTTTCTGTCTTCAGCTTCATTGGTACAATGTGTGGGCGCACGCATCTTGAGTTTAAGGTTTTTTTTATAATGTTTCATGGCAATGATCTAGGAATAATTTTTCTTCTTGCTCATAACTTTTAAAAATATGATTAATTTGGATTTAATTAACTGGATTGTCTTTAAACTGTTGTTATTTAGTACTGCTAATGTGAGAGATGAAAATCTGGAATAATTTTGCCCCGGTTGGTGCATTGCTTGTTTTGACATGGATGTGACTGAGAACAAAATCTGATCATCCCTGAGAACGCCATCATCATCTAGTTTGAGAGGAAAGCTGGAAGCTCAGTACCTTACGGAGGGTAGTCTGTCATGCAGACCTTACAAATTTACTTTGTTAAAAGATAAGGCAGGGTTAATTCAATAAATTGTTTTGTTTAGAAAATATTTATAATTTTTTTTATTTTGTAATTTTTTTTTCAGTTAATTGATTTTTAGAAAGAACAAAATAAAACTCCAGTTCTGCTAAGTCTGGGGCATGTAGATAATGTAATACATGTATATGAGCTTTCCTCTTCCTACAGGGGAGAGAATGCACATTTGTTCACATTCTCCTTTTAATGCAGCTTGATCCTACAGATAAATCACTACGTACTGTTTATGCTATCACTGTGGAAAAGTTTGTGAAATCACAGATTTGGCAGCATGGTTTCACAAACATCCATGAATAGGAGAGCACCATCTGGGAAAAGTGAAGCGTTTTATTAGAAGTTGGGCTCTCAGCTTAGATGTCTGCAATATTTGCTGAAACACCTCCATCCGCTGAGAAAGATGGGAGTAAGTGACCTGCCGGCACTTAGACTCTCATTTTAAAATCTCTTTTACGCTTTTTATTTCAACCGTAACCTGGGCTGCTTTTAAACTGGTAGTATAGAGGTTGTGTTTACCTCCTTTAATTTCTTGTGATTTTTAGTCATGGGGAGACAAGTGTTAACTGTGTGAGAGCAGTGTCTCTGAGCAGTAAGGCTGTGTCACAGGTATAGCCTTCGAGCCCTGTCACAGGGACATCACGAAAGGGGCAGAAGCCATCACCCCTGTTGTTAAAGCAAACAGAAGTAACAGAAAGAGGTTAGTGAAGGATGTAGAAGTTGTTGATGGGATGCTGCATCCACTGCGCTCCAGAAATACTTTGTTGCTTTCTGCTCAGGAGGAGCTGATACAAAAGAAAAAACCTGAAGCTGGTCAGTAACATCACAATGAATTTTGAAACGTTTTCATAAACCAATCTTGAAAACAGTTCGGTTTTTTCTTCCTGAAATGTGCAAGTGGATTGCATACTGCTGTGCACATAATACCTTTTATGAAAAAAGATAATGAACAGAAAATGACAAGGCTGATCTTCCAAATATCTCCTTCTAATTTGCAACAATTATGAGAAAACTACTGCATATGGGAGTAGAGCCTTGTTCCTACCTCTGACCTCTTCTTTGACCTTGCCTGAGACAACATTTACATTTGGCTTACTGAATAAGTTTTGGTTTTCTGATAAATATTTGTTTGGCTTGGAAAAAAAACAACCCATCAGGTTAAGTGTGGTTAATAGTTAGCCAAACAGTGACAGGTAAGTAAACAGAGCTTTACAAACAAGGTATGCAGGAAGAAGCACTGATTTTTTTTCTGAGGCATTGCAGACAGGTAATTTATCAGGTGCAACTCATACATAGAGTCTCAGTGACACTGATAGACTATCTGGCTTCTTTTGTTTGGTTTGGTTTTTTAATATTTGCCTTCAAAAATTAACATGGATTTAAAAGGCCAATCTTCCTTATTTCTCTGCAAAGGGTGTGAGCACCAGAAAGTTCATAGAAAGTTCATAGAATCATAGAATCATAGAAAGTTAGGGGTTAGAAAGGACCTCAAAAGATCATCTAGTCCAACCCCACCTTCCAAAGCAGGGTCACCTATAGCAGGTCACACAGGAACACGTCCAGGTGGGCTTTGAATGTCTCCAGGGAAGGAGACTCCACAACCTCCCTGGGCAGCCTGTGCCAGTGCCCTGTCACCCTCACAGTGAAAAAAATATTCCCAGTATCTATATGGAACTTCCTGTGCTCCAGTTTATAACAATTGCCCCTTGTCCTATTGTTAGTCACCCCTGAGAAAAGTTATACTCCGTCCTCCTGGCACTCACCCCTCGCATATTTATAAGCATCGATGAGGTCACCCCTCATTCTCCTCCAAGCTGAAGAGCCCCAGCTCCCTCATCCTTTCCTCACAAGGGAGATGTTCCACTGCCTTCATCATCTTTGTGGCTCTGCACTGGACTCTCTCAAGCAGTTCCCTGTCCTTCTGGAACTGAGGGGCCCAGAAATGGACACAATATTCCAGATGTGGCCTCACCAGACCAGAGTAGAGGGGGGGGAGAACCTCTCTCTCCCTACTGGCCACCCCCCTTCCAATGCACCCCAGGATGCCATTGGCCTTCTTGGCCACAAGGGCACATTGCTGGCTCATGGTCACCCTTCCACCCACCAGCACTCCCAGGTCCTTTTCACCTATGCTGCTCTCCAACAGCTCAGTCCCCAGTCTATACTGGTACCTGGGGTTGTTCTTTCCCAGATGCAAAACTTTACACTTGGCCTTGTTGTAATACATTACATTTCTCCCTGCCCAACTCTCCAGTCTGTCCAGGTCCCTCTGAAGGCAGCACAGCCTTCTGGGGTGTCAGCCATTCCATTCAATTTGGTGTCATCAGCAGATTTGCTGATAGTGCATTCTATTGCCTCATCCAGGTCATCAATAAATATATTGAATAGTACTGGTCCCAGTACTGACCCTTGAGGGACTCCAGTAGATACAGACTTCCAACTAGACTCCATCCCATTGACTACAACTTTGTCTTCTATCCTTCAACCAGTTCCCAATCCACCTCAATCATCCAGGCCACGCTCCTTCAGTTTAGCTTCCAGGATGCTGTGGGAAATGGTGTCAAATGCCTTACTGAAATCAAGGTCTACTGCTCTGCCATCATCCATCCATCTTGTTACATCCTCATAGAAGGGTATCGGGTTGGTCAGACATGACTTCCCCTTTGTAAAGCCATGTTGACTGCTCCTGATAAGCCTCTTGTCCTTGATGTGCCTGGAGACAGCATCAAGAATGAGTTGTTCCATCACCTTTCCATGGATGGAAGTGAGGCTGACAGGTCTGTAGTTACCCAGGTCCTTTTTCTCGCCTTTCCTGAAAACTGGAGTGACATTTGCTTTCCTCCAGTCCTCAGGCACCTCTCCTGTTCCCAAAGACTTACTGAAGATGATGGAGAGCAGTCTAGCAATGACATTCACCAGTTCCCTCAGCACCTATGGTTGTTGCTTTGAGTAAGAAGGCAATGTATCAGAGGTTAACTCCAAATTGTATCAGGTTGGATTTTTCCACCATGAAATGTGTTAAATGACACTGGACACACATCATGTTCAAGCATACAGTAAAATATGCATAGCCAGGAGAGTATATGTAGGAAAGTAATTCTTGATGGAATTTCACAAGAGTAAATCTTCACTGAGAGAAAAGCATTATCTCCCATTTTCCCATCACTCCCCACTCTCAGCATAGCTGGGTCATGCTTCTAATACGTATAGTTTAGAAGAAGTAATAAATTCTTGATTCCATAAGCAAGCAATTTAATCTGTCATCAGGCAATCATGATCTTACATGCTTATGCAGTAATGTGGTTCCCATATTTTCAAACAATGAAGAAAGGCACACAGCTGTAGAACCTTTCTACTGCCTTTGGAACAATGGTCAGCTTCAGAGAGTGTTTTGAAGGAAAGGAAAATTGAAGTTAATAAAGCAAATGGAAAATTGTCAAAAGGTTTAGTTATGTTAGCAAAGATTAGGTTGTCTTTCCTGTTGAGATGAATTGTGTTTAGCTTTTATTTTATTTTAGTGAGATAATTACTTACTTGGGCTTCATCAACCAAAATAATATTATGAAATGGTGGAAATTACTATGTATCTTGAAGGTGAAGTTTAGTAGAAGAGTTTAAATTTGGATGAGTTTAAATTTGCAAGCTGATTAAAGAAAACATGACAGATTGTATCAGAAAACGTCTAGAGACAGGTGTCTACTGGATATCCTTAAGGATTATTCCTGGGACATGTCCAATTAAATATTTTCATTAAGGTTCTTGTATTCAAGTAGAATTGGAGGATATTAAGAATTAAATAAAAGGTAGATAAAGTCATGCAGAACCCAAATGTACATGCTGACTCTGCTTTAAGCTGGAAGTGTAGCACTTGAGTATCTGCAGAAAATAAGGATATATGGTGCAGAAGGATTCAGTAGGGATAAAGCATTAATACCATTTATCATACACTCCTAAGTCCTCTCCAGGAATACAGTTCTCATTGCCAGCTTAATATGTGACATACTATGTATATATGGATGTATTATATCCACATTAAGTGTGAATATAATGAGAAGAAAATAAAAGAAGATGCATTGGTTTGTAAGACAGAGCTAAAGTCTTCCTACTTGAATCAATCTAGTTAATCGGTGACTTGGTATATGGATTGGAAAAGATAACACCAGGCTGGAAAATAAGCTGCTTTAACATAAAGAATAATGTTGGTGCAATTTAAACAAATGGTATGAAAGGTGAAGACTGAGTTTAGGCTGACCACTGAGAAGCAAGTTACATAAATGTCAGAGGGGTGAAGGTCTGGAGCAAGCTCCCAAGAGGCACAGAGGGCCCCACTAACCTCACTGGAGCTCCTTGTGTCTCTGGAGAGAGGTGGTATGACACAGCTGAGCATTACCTGGGGAACACATAGGAACATTATCTCCCTATAGGCTCACATGGATAACTAATTTTCTTATGGCTATCCCTGATGTAATTTATTCCTGTTAATCTATTCTATTAATCCTATCTATTTCTGTTAACCTAGTCATGTGTTAACTAACAAATTACAGTCAAGTTAGATCTCATTATAACCCCAATATTTGTAGCAAAGTATGATTTACATTGTGCCTCAATTGATATCTTTATCTTTTTGAAAAAAAAAGGACCATGGTATCCTATGGTGAGGTGGGGAATTTCTGGGTTTGCTCATCTTCTCCCATTGACTGCAAAGGGTGCTGTGACAGCTCATGTTGAGTCTGAGTCCTTTGAAAGCAGCTCTGTCTGCTGCTTCTTTTTTCCTGGCATCGTAAGTGATTCAGCAGCACACAGTGGGGAGGAGGGGTCAGGGAGTGATGTGGGGTTTCTGCCTGTGCAGAGACAGGGATTGAGCCCTACCAGCAGGGAGTTGGTGGAGCTTGTGTGTAATAGGAGTCCAGTTGGGCTTGGTATTGATTTCACCAATGGCTGGCCTAAGAAGAGGTGAGCTTTTCCTCCATCTGCAGCTCTTTGTATAGGATATCACTGCCACAGTCCCCTAGAACCCTTCCAGGGGGGTAAATGTCTCTCCAGCTGTCCAAAGCCACTGAGACTACACACTCACCAAGGCACTCTGTGCCAATATAAGGTGTTCAGAGGAAGTTTCAATTTTTAACATCCTACATGAGTGAATCAACTTGGAGAAATACCTCAGTCTTCAGCAATAGTTGTAAGACTGCAAACCTGAAACTGTTTCCTGCAATTAGAAGGCTCTCAAAAAGCATATATGTCAAAGCCAAATTATAATCTTACATTGTAACTTTTGACCTTGTAACCCCTCTTGAGCAAGAGATTCTCAGACTATTAAATTCTCTTTATTGCTCTGTTATGTATTTGCAGCATGTGTTCAGTAGTAAATACCTCAGAACTAAAAAAACCCAAAACCAAACCCAAAACAAATTAAGAGAAAAAAAAAAGCTTTTCTTTTTTTCTTAATCAAGACAGGAGCATGACTCTAGAGGGAAAAACACTGTCTGAAGAAATCTTGCTTTGTTTTGAATCATGGTAGTGTGCCATAGAGGATAAGGTACCTTTTTAAGTCACTGATAAATATGCTAACTGCTTTTATTTAGCAACAGACTGTTAGAGACTAGTGCTAAGAAATAATAATGACACTTTATAACTTGGGCATTTGTCACAGGGGAACAGTTAAAAAAACCCTGCAGCTTCCCCGCTCCTTTTCTTCCCAGCAACTGTTGAACAAGAAAAGCAGATTTTCATGTCGTAGCAAGGAAATAGTTGCAGTGTCTGGGCTATGTCATGACAGACTCCTGTGGAAATGGAAACAGCATGGGTTTTCACTCCCAGCTGTGTATCTGTTAGAATCATGTATCGCTATAAAATATACTGAGTCCCTGTTCTGCTGTCTTGAAACTGTTTCAGAGCACTGCCCTGAATGTTGTCTCTTCAGCATGGGGACTTTCGTTGTGCAGTTAAAGGGGCGTTTCTGCATCTGATCTGAAACTTCACTTGCTCTGTATAAACTGAGGCTGATTACACGCACTCATTGAAGACGAGAGGAAGAAATGGCAGCAGCTCTGTGGGGAGACTGGCAGAAGCCTGTGCTCGGTGGGGAGTGTTTGCTGGGGTGCACATTGGCACTCGAGGATATATGGGAGACTGATGGGCACTGTGCACACAGGGCAAAAGGAGAGCTTGGAAAACAGCGTGTGATGCTGATACCTCCAGTCTGCCCCAGGGCAGCCCTAAGGAACATCTGCCCAGGCTGCTGGAGCATGACTTTGGGAGAGCAGCACTTATGCCTGAGAGTGATGTGTGCTTCCTGAGCCTGGGATGGGCTGGGACCCTCCAGGCAAGGGGCAAAGCCCTTTGGGGTGTTCTGTCTGCCTCTCCGAAGCATCCTGTTGGTAGATGGGAGTTGATACCCTGGGGGTCAAGCAAGAGTTTGTGTATTCAGAAGATGTTGGCTTCCTTATGTGGGTCAGGATGTAAAGCTTCATTTTAGGAATGGGATAGGATTAGGATACAGTTACTGCACTATTTCCTCTTTGACACTGGGTTATTAGGGTGGGACTAGAACTTACTTCACTTTTAAGAACTTCAGTCATATATATATGTGTGTGTGTGTGTGTATCAGCCCTACAGGATCTAAAATAGCCTACTGTTGCAAATTTAAGTCTTACCGTGCCTCTGTAGTCTGTGCATGTCCTTCCTGAGTAAGAGATCCATTAAAATGTGATGAAGACCATGTAGCACTATCTGACAAAGGAAAAGGGCTAAACACTGCCTTTCTGAGAATAAAATGTGCTTTTCCCAAGCCAGCCTATCTTCACAGGAGCTGAGATACTGGTGGAAGTGGGACTGTGATGGTGTGACAGTGGTAGCTCTGCAGGCATGAGCCTTCACGGGAGTATTGATGGAGTCAGTGGGCAGGGACACCCAGGGGCTTGTGATGGTTAAAGGCAGCAGAGCTGACATTCTAGCATCTAAGCAGTTTATTCACCACATTGGCTTTTCCATTTCTAATCATAATTAGGCATGTTTATTCTCTTTACCTATGAAATAATAATTTATACTTGTCTTCCGAGCCTTAGAACTGCAAGCCTATTCTCACCTCTCAACACTTCAGGTAGACTTACAGTGGCTTCAAGAAGCCACTTAAGATATTATGTGTATCAAACGTATATATATATGTGTGTGTGCAATGGTGGGGGGGGGGGGGGGGGAAGGCAGCTGAAGGAGTTGCTTTGAAGGAGTTCACAGTACGTTTGGAGTGGGATTATGCATACCAGTGGTTTCCAGCCTTGCTCTGTATGCAGACACCTACAGTATTTCTAAGGGAGATGTGGCACAGACCTCAGTCTAGCAAATGTGAGCCTGCTTTTCATTATTTACCTTTCATGGGTGTGAAAATAGTCCAGGGACTCCCAGGGAGATGCAGAGCACAGGCTGAAAATCACTGGTGAGGAAACGCTTTAAATAAGGACTTGGAATAAGTGAGATAATACGCTTTTGCAGTAATACCACAGAGACCTAATAACAGAGACCTAAAATACTGTCAAAAATTAAGTTTTCAGTGCCCTTTCTGAGAGATGTGCACATTTATCACTGCTTTTGAAATGCTGCCACCTCTCCATAAATTTTCACATAATGACCACAACAAAAAGTTTTCCATCAGGAGATGGCCTTGCAGTTATGGAGTACAGGATGTGATTATTTATAACCAAGCTTAGGTCTAAAAAAGAGCTTAAAACTAAACAGAATGGAGTAAGGCAGAAGTTTAAAATGCAACATTGCATTCAAAGCCTCAGCAACAAGATCTTCACATGGTCACTGATCTAGGCCAATGTAGATTTTCCACCATATGAGTTTTTTATTCCTGAAGCATAAAACCTTGCTAATTGAAAGTCAGATCTTGATATAAAGGCAATTAAATGGAAAAAGAAGAGCAGACAATTTCACATTCTTGAAGACAAGTTATTAGGAGAATGTAAGAGCATGGTTGCTGTTCATAAGCATCCTCACTCTTTTGGGTAGGATTCCTTCCTCCCAAGAACAGAAGCTCAATCCTGCGGATTCAGAAAACCAGTATTTTGCTGCGTAGCACCGTCCTGCAGTGTATGATGTCCTGCAGTCACACCAAGTAAACTGTAGTTGCAAGAGTTGCGGAACTCCTCCGTGCAACTGTTGGCTCCAGCGTATGGAGAGAAGGCAAACACCCTAAAAACCGCATTGGAGTTACTATTGGACCCACATTTTCTGTTCTGGTTTGTGTTAGTAGCACTTTATCTGGAGTAGGTGAACGCTGGCAGAGCTTCTTCCCACAAGGATAAACTGTATTGCCATTCATTAAGAGAGTTCAATGGAGTACAGCAGAAACTTTCCATGGACTGTTTTGAGACTTTTAATGGAAACTTATTTTGGCAAAGCTCTAAGAGCATTCAATAATTTTTGTTCTGAGATCCGAGAGCTAAAACACAAAGCTCTTCTGTCAGAGGCAAACCTGGTGACAGCAGACACATCCCATAGCTGTAGAACATACTCAGATCACAAGCCCAGTTTTCCCATGAGTTTTTTCAACTCCTGTACCAGAACCTTTTGGGAGATTTTAAACTGCATGAGGATATAATGCATCAGCCAGCAGCTGGTTTCTGTCACTTCTAAGCCCGTCTTTCTTTTTTCTTTTTTTTTTTTTTTTTAATGTTAGCATTATTATTTTTTAAGGCTATGTTGCATTCTGCTTAATAATCAGGAGATCTCTTTGAGGTAGTGCAAGTAAAGACATCCTGGAGTGAGACAGGCTCTTGAGATACCTTAATGCTGCATTAATATCAACACATTTGGTGGTATTTGGTGTTTTTTGGAAAATTTGTGCTTTCATTCCTTCAGGAAGTTTCTTCACAAGACATAGCTGGTTGGGAAATTTTACTTTTCAGTATCAGAACATCATGCTTGAGCAGCATTTATACATATTAAAGAGGAGATTTTTGAAAGCCAGTTCTGATATTTACCTCCTACTGCATGCCATAGAACTTCTATTCCTACTATGGAAATCTCTACCTAGATTTTGAAATGCAGACCTTTATTTCTAGTCTGGGAAGAGGGGCTTTTTTTTATTAATTTTTTTTTTTTTTTTTTTGAGACTGGCCATACAATCCAGTGTAGCATGACAGTCTCACATTCAGCATTGCTAAACTTATTTCCTAGCCCATGGAAGGAATAGTTTGATTTGTTCAAGATGGGTGTTTCTGTCCAAGTTTGTTGAGGCTAAGGAAAGACAAGGACACTACAAAGCTGCTGAAACACAAAGCTACTGTGTTCTCTGAAGCTGGTAGCATTTCATTGCTTGCAGCTAGGTGATTTACTAGGCTCCCAAGAGCAGCTACAGCTCCTCCATGAAGTGATATAGAGATGAGAGACTGGTAAATGCATTAAAGGCAGCCAAACTGAACTACAGCTTTAAAAACTTGCTAGGTTCATTTTTCCTAGGTAAGATGGCTCTGGTTTTAGTAACGCTTATCAAAAGTTACTTCATGTAAGGAGTAGCTTTGCAGTGTGGTGGGAGAGTTGGCAGGGTGATGTGTGTATTTGCTCAGAAGGTGACTATTTTGCAATTTTGGAAACTTTCTGGGATGCAGTGGCCAGAGCCAGATCCTTCCAATGTTAATGTCATGTTGTGGAAAACTAAGTGTGACTTTTTTTTTTTTTTCAACTGAGATTCATAAGCGCCCGCCTTGCATAATTTTTTCTTATATTTTTAGTACTCAGTAAAAGCCTTTGAAAGCTTAAAGATCTCAGATCTTAACATTGCTTGCCTTTTATTTCTTCACAGCTTGCTACTCTACCAAGTCTTTATTTCTTTAAATTTCCACATAGGAAAAAGACTAGGAAAAAAAATGGCATCTATGGACAGTGTACCAGAAACCTGCTAGAATGTGATTCCTGTTCTGCTAAAGAAACTTCTCACCCCAGATAAATGAAGGCAAGGAAGTGCAAGGAACATGAAGTACAGTGGTTTTCTTAGGCAGATGCAGTTGTAGCATGAGGCATCCTGGCAGAGTTTGAGTGGTTAAGTGGGTACACAGTGTATGTACTTAACAGATAAGCAATGGCCATGCTCCTGCAATGCTCCCAAAATGCCCCACAGCAGTAATTCCAGTGCTGGAGTTTATGCTGGGATGTTCCTAGCTCTTTTCTCCTCTGTTTTCTTCTAGAAAATGTAAAGAACAAAAAAACTCCTCATTTTGTGGAGGGCTAAAACCCATCCTGCTGCTTCCTAACCATATCCTCAGTGCATGCAGGGGAAGGATGGTGGTGCACCCAAGCTTCTATACCCTCTCTTGCCCTCCTCTTGCCACTAAATAAGCAATCACTTCACTGCACAGGGACCAAACAAGTTTCTGATATGCTGTAATATCATAAAAAGAACAAAGTTGATTATTTCTATTCAGAGAGTGGGGAAAAAAGAAAAAAGCCCACGAAACCCAGAGTATTAAAAAAACCTCTCAATCTGTCAAAATAGTCAAGCACAATCTTTTGCAGAAGAAACATCATGGGGATGGAGGAGCAGATGGGAACGGGAGTGAATGAATCAGTTTTACAGTCAGGCTTTCATATATCTACGTGGATTATGCTGTACTAGTAAAAAGTTTCCTTTCCCCCCTCAAGACATCTTTGGCAAAGACAAGCACAGTCCAACCAACTTCTACTGATAACTTTTTACATTCTGTGCTGTAGCTTAGGTTGTAGCTAATTTGCCAGCTTTTTGTATGAGAGGTGATGTTTATTCCCCCTTCACTGAATTGATGGAGCAATTTCTTTCTGGCAACTTGTTCTTACAAGGAGTAGAATGTGTTAAAGTAGGTTTGTGGCATTTATGTAAGGGTGGATTTTTTTAATCCTTATCTGCATGTCTTCTTTATTTTCATATTTGCATGAAGTTTTTTTAGTGTTTGAGAAAGCTGCACGGCATTTTGCAAGCCTTGTTGTTTCGAACAGGTCCATGAGGAAGATAAAACAATTAATGTCTCTCAAACATTGGGGACAAAGGAGTTTAAGAAAAATTAAATTAGCAGCTGCATTAATTTTCATTATGAATTTAAACAGCCACAAATTCTGAGTATATTTAAATTAATAATTTGACCTAAGAAGACTAGTACTGGATGATGTCTTGGCTTTTGATTTATTTTTTTTTTCAGGAAAGAAAAGCCGTTTGTGAATACGTTTCTTTTATTAGTGTTTTCAAAGACCAGATAAATAAGGGGCCCTCAAAAGTCTGCCTCAGTAACGGCTGCTTTACAGGCTTTTTGTGCAGCCCATTGCATGTCTGGGCCACAAAATATTTAATGCAGAACCAGAAATGTTTATTTTAAAGAGATGGGGGAAAAGAAGGATAAGGCAGTGGAAGGGCTACTTTGGCAACATCAGAGACAAGTAAAACCTGTGCTGGGGCCCTATTCTAAAACCAATTTTAAAAAAGGTAAACTCCATCATCTGGTTTTTAGGACATAGGAACAGATACTTCGCAGGTACAGCTGTGAGAGCATTAGCAGAGGTTTATCTAGTATGACATTTTACTTCTGGAGTCCAGATTGCAGAATTTCTGGGCTCAATACTATGCCATGGAGGTGCAGCTTTGCTGAAGAGGAGGAAACAGTGTGAGGAAGGCAGCCTGCCTTCTAGCTCTGGTTGCATGTCCAAGGTTAACTGTGCAAATCAAGAGGTGAAGAGGGAGCTTTTACGGAGTTTGAACAGCATGTAATGTACTGTAATGGTGCACTTCAAGTACCTTTTAAAATGTACAAACTTGTTTACATTTCTTCACAGAGCTAAAATCTGGAATTAAATGTGGCTGAGAGTCACTATTGCTAAACAAGCCTGACTCTAAAAGCAGTCCACTTGCTGTAACATGCAACATTTCTAGTACCAACGACTAAATTCTGGTTTTTTTCTTCTCAGACTTTTGAAGATAAATTGGTCTTCATCTTCAAAACTTACCCAGGTGCTGTTAAATCACTTTGTGGCTTTTTAGCTGTGCTTTCAAAATGTAATTGCAGTTCTCCTCCTTCCAGAAAAAAAGGGCGGTAGAAAGTCTGTTTACCTCATTTATTGAATTTCACAGTTAAATTAAGTGAAATAAAAGCTTGATTCAGACCCTGTTGGTTTCAATAGCAGTCTTTCCACTGAGTTTTAGTCAAGCTTTAAATGAAGATCAGAAGGTGATGCAGAGCTCATTTACATTTAATACTTACTCTTAAGCTACTCCTTTTAAGCGTTAATATTATTGGAGGCTTTTCAAACCCAGCAGCATGTATTAACTTGCTTGCTTGTGAACATGTACAAATATCCTAATTTCTGTTGGAAGCCCTAATGTAAGTTTTAACTGTAGCATTTGTTCCCATGAAGCTGGAGACATGCTTTTAAAGCTTTTTATCAGTTTTGACTTGTTCTTTGTAGTTAGTTGACAGGGTATTTGCTACGTTAGTACAGATAACCTAACAGTACCTTTATTGTTTGAAGCAGTAAATATCTTAGTCCTGTCTGCATTTTTTTGTCCGGTTTTAGCCTCACTTGAGAAGACAATCTCATTCCTAAAGGACAAGATGTCTCCTGAGGAATTTTGGGTTATAAATCCTGCTGACTGTAGCTTTCCAACTTGAATGTGTGTGAGGTTGGAACTTGCTATGGAACAGCTTTGGAGGAGACATCATGCTGTCCTGCAGCTATTTGGGCCCAGAGGTTTGGTGCAGTATAGACTATGGGTGCTGGCAACACTCTCTGGGACTTCTGTGCTCAGAGTTGGTGGGGTTATCATGGAGGTGGGAATGCGTGGTACAAGAGAGTGAACAAAACTTAGATTGGTTAACTTAGATGGTTGCTGTTATGTTTTCTGCACTTCTCCAGATAGATTGCAGTCTCAAGAGACGTCAGTCTAGTCATCTGGGAGAGCTACATATGTTTATATATACTTATTGGTTAAAAAATAGGAATGTGTTGCATTTGTGATAGGAAACTTTTAGTCTTCTACTTAGAAACATATGTAAATGATTTCTCTTGCCCTTTTTGAGTCAGTGTGTGAGTCTTCATGTAGAATTTACACCTC
The DNA here is from genome assembly GCF_036169615.1 of Heliangelus exortis. Classification (NCBI taxonomy): domain Eukaryota; kingdom Metazoa; phylum Chordata; class Aves; order Apodiformes; family Trochilidae; genus Heliangelus; species Heliangelus exortis. Next base: position 53,941,573 of record NC_092423.1, on the reverse strand, counting down.
GGATTCAGAAGTTCATGTATGAACACCACAGCTTCTTTCGACATAAGACTTGATTTAATATAAGTAAAGAAAAACATGTGATTTCATTGGAAGATACATGCAATTTCAGTGCCTTGAGAAATCCCATGTGGTAAAGTGGTCACAGCGTAGTTTAATGCTTTTAATTCTGGCTTCTCAAATTAATTCATTTTTAAACAATTTTAAACAATTGAGTGCTAACGTAACTGGAAACTGGTCCCACATTTTCATGGGCACAAAGCTTCAGTTTCTTTTTATTGTGCTATAAAATCCTGCTGCTTTGTAGATGTTGCCGGAACAAACAACAATGAAGAAAGTAATTTTTTTAGATCACAGTGCACAACCCAATATATCTGTTGTCATCCTCTTTTTTTCCCAAATATCCCAACGTAAATCTTAAAATGCCAAGCCCTGCCACACATTTCTCCCCAAATTAAAGGCTCTGTGAGCCATGCAAGATTTCTCAGCTACTTGCTGCTGCACTCTGTGCAGGCTTTTAACACCACTGGCAGCAACACAGCAATACAAAATTCACTCTGAATGCCAAGAACCACTGCGTTTCTCTGAGCAGTTTCCCAGCTCTGAACTTGCATGGATGGGTTGTCTGATGGCCCTTCTCCTGCTCCAGGGCTCTGACTTGCAGTTGCATCAAGGTTTTTTGTGACTGGTGTGGTACCTATGTCAGTGTGTGCGGGTGGGGGACAGGAGGGCTGCAGCCATGGGGTGTCAGCATGTGCTACCTGGTGGGCCCCTTCTTGGGGGAAACCACTGGAGAGTACAGAGCCTGCTGAGACTCACACCAGTGTCTTTTTTCCCTTGCATGGTCTTGTTTGTGGTTGTCTTCCACACTAGAAGACAAACTTAATTTGTTCAGTGTGTAGGTTTCACACAGCATAAAGATCATTATCCCAGAACACAGGCACTGCGATGCTTTCTCTTGGAAGACCCAGTGCAAGTGGGATGGCAGTACTTCCACCCAGTATTACCAGTACACCACACTCTGCCTTTCCCTTATCCCCAGTGTCCTCCACAGTGGCTTCCAAAGTCTCGTTCCTCTCCATAGCATTCAGTCATGTTTCTCTGTGTTATTCACTGCTTGGATGTCTAAGCTGAGGCTGCTTTTTTGACTCGAAGAGGCACATTTGGCACCTTAGAGCATCCACTTTCAGTGTCTCTCTCTGCTGTAGGTAGGGAACTGTAGGCCTAAAAATGGCAAGCTGTGGCATGAACTCACCACTTTGCCCATACTGCTCTTGATAGATCTGTACTTTGTCACCCTCCTCTGCCAAGATCACATGGAAAAACTTCTGGGGGTGAGGGGGAGGACTTCAAAGTTGATATTGACTTCCAATAACACAGTCATTTTGTCCTGAGTTTCTTTAAAGATGGTTAAAAAGGGAGGGAAGGTGCCTGTGTGGTTTTCTGTACAAAATTTATTAAGTGTTGTGTAGAAAATATATAAACTGTTTGTTATTATCTGTGTGTACATCATGTGTGTATGGTCAATGGATATGAAGTTACCTTATTCTTCTTTTTCCTCACTAATTAATCATAGGATTAATCATAGGAACATCTCATTATTTGAGTTCATTGGTGACTGCACTTGCGATAGACCTGGCCACTAACCTTGAGCAACAGCTCAGCAGAGGAAGCCCCACACAAACTCTTGGTTTTCTTTATAGCAGAAAATATATTTCCTTTATAGCTGAAAGGGTGCCAGTGGGAGGAACAGTCTGGCAACAGCACCCAAGCTACTGGTGAGCACATCTTGGGGAGCTTGACTTCCAGCCATTCCTCTCAATAAATAGCCTCCCAAATTCAAGGCCAGGTCATACTGAAGCCATTGTCCCTGTGGTGGGAACGTGGGCTGAAGGGGTGAAGCCCAGCTGGAGCATCCTGGGGATGTTGGGAGCGGGAGCTGTGCCCCATGGCACCTGCTTTGCTGGGAGAGGAGAGCCCTGTTAATGCAGAGGCCACCATGCTCAGGTGGCTGGGGCACCCCTGGACATTCCAGTGCCAGCTCTTGCCTCTCCTCACTTGTCATTTTCCCACTGATGCTCCCAACCACAGTGATTTTCTGTTGCATGAAACAATGCAGTGGTCACCTCTTTTGATCCCCCAGTCCCTTTCAGGGCCATTGTATCCTAGCTCCCTGTTTTCTGTCTAGGATGTGTTCTGCAAATGTAAGGCCTTGCATTTGACTAAATGTTGTCAAAAATGTTGGCTTGTTTTCTGAAATTATACAAAGCAGCCTGTGAGTGTTGCTTGTCCGTCTTTATTATTTAGAACCATGGCATTGTTTGTGTCATCCAGAGGTATTCCCAGCAGTGACTTGATGTCTTACAGATCACTGATTAAAAATCCATCAGAAGAAAACTGATCTAAAGCTGGGTTGTTTTTCACTACCCCACTAGAAGTACCCTCTGCAAAAATTACAATCGATTATTCACCTTTAGAAATCAGCCTTTTCCCAAACTGTAGAAAGGTGCAAGGTGACAATTCCCATTTCTTCAAAATTCTGTTGGTATTTACAGAAAATATTAGTATCTCTTCTACAGCTGCATCCTGTGGCATTCAGAGGGGAAAGCTCAAACTCTGGGCTAGCCCATTGTAGATGCTCCAAATTTACACCATTATCTGCAAGAAAAGAATTTAATCCTCCATCCAGTTCACATTGAAGCCAGGGGAAAAACTGATTTCAGCACATCCCACTCTGGCCTTAATCTGAAGGATTAATGAAGATACATGGTAAATTACATAGTGACAATAGAGAAGAAAAATAGGAATATCAGTAAATGATGTGGAGAAATAAAACAACAACCACCCTAGGGAATTAGTAAATCTGAATCCCTTGTTGTCAGAAATGCTCTGATTTTGGAGTCATTCAAGAGCAAGTTGGTTTGTATTATTCTTGTTATGATTTATTTTTTTAGGGGAAGGCACTCACCGGCACTTGGTCCATCCAGCTGTCACACTGCTTCCATCCCTTCAGTTCAGTACATTGGAGGGAAGGTATCTGCTCCTAAAGGGAGGAAGAGAAATTTAAATATAGATCTAGCTGGAAAAGTTGCTGTTGTCAATTAAATAGAAATCAGAAGCCATCTGGGAAAGTTTTTCCTTAAGGCATATTCTTTTTCTCTGCTATGGTGTTAAGTTTTGGTCACTTTTGCAATTAAAATTGCTATTTGAGTGTTTTTAAGAGCTCTGTCATTGTTTTGTTCCCAGTCTAAAAAGTTGGAATTCATCTCTGTAACTAACCACACTGTTTGAGCGAGCACTTAGTACAGCCATGAGGCTGTTTTTCACTATGCTTTAAATTAAAAGTATTTGAATGTGTGCAAAAATTATTACCTTCCCTGGCAGCATTTTCAGTGCCCAAATGCTTCTATTGTTAAGCTGAAACTGCACTTTTTAAACGTTGTATGCATTTGCAACCACTTTTTTCAAGGGAAAATAGATGCCTGCATCTGAGCACTGTTTGCACTCCTCACCTGTTTTCTAGCTTTTCCTGTGTTTTTCATAACTTTTCATATCCTTCTCTTGTAGATAGTGGTGCAAATTTGGAGCATCTACAAGTACATGGTGGGCTAGCCCAGAGCTTGAGGTTTCCCCTCTGAATGCCTCAGGATGCAGCTGTGGAAGAGATACTGATATCCACAGCTTTTTGCAGTGGATTGGTTTTTCTTTTTGTTTCATGAGGGCTCTCCTCCCTCTTAAAAATCTTAGTCAGTACGTAAAACACACAACCAGTAATACCAAAATTTCTCCTTCACATCTCTCTCTAGTGTTGAGGAACTGATTAATGTATGAAATATTTCAATTTAAATGGTTATATTTTTTAAAATATAAAAAAACATTGGTTTCTTTTTCCAACCTCTGATATTTTATACTCTGTTTTCTTTATGGAAAGTATTGCATGGTTTTTTCCCTTTTTATCAGAAATTAGGTTAGTCACAGTGACAAATCTCCTGTCTGCTCTAGTACTTCTTTGTAAGCTTGAATGCCTTGCAAGCTTAAATTATCTTGATCATTTGACAGTACTAGCTGCACTTTTTTTGTTTCCCTGCTAGGTTATGTGGATCTGTTTAATAGCTGTAAGGGAATGCTCTGAGCTTGGTTAAAAAAAATACCCAATATACAGGACCTGCCCTTATAGCTGATGTACAGATGCATGCTTGAATGACACAAGGATCTTCATTTAATTACTGAGGCCCCATTCCGTGGAGGTCAGTGGAAGCCTTCATGAGGAGAAAGCAGTTTTCCTCCTTGGGAGGAGCGTGGAGGTGCAGGGTACATGGCTGGGACTCTCCATGTGAAGGACATGGCTTTGGAATGGCGTGATTGTCCATAAAGACCCATCTCAAGTATTTCTTACAAAATTATTCCAGTTCACTTGAAAGGTTTTTCTGTCACCCTGAAATCAAGTTGAATTGGTTGTGGGCAGCAGGGACATTGAGTGACATTCTTCCCTGGCTTTGAGTGGCAGCTTTGATCTAGACCAAGTGCAAGTGCCTGGGAAGGTACCGCTTTTCCATGAAATACCTAAAAAGAAATCACAAGTGAACTTACTAACAATGAGTGAGGAGAGAGGAATATTTACAAATGTCCTGGCAGATTAAGCAAATATATTTTGTCTTCAAGTTTTGCATTGTCAATAATGGCTGGAAAACTTACAGAAAAAGTATATACATTTATTATGCCAGGGTGTGTAGAATTGTAAGTGATACATGAAGCATGGAAATGGACTTGAGTGGCCCTGAAATTGCCTTCGCAAGTTACTGTTTTGATGTGTCTGTCAGCGCTACAGGGAAACTAACACAGGCTAAGCCTGGACAGAAACAGCTGATGATTTGGGGACTGGTGATAATTTAGTTTCAAATCGTTCTCCAGGGATTTTCTCAAGACTGGGACAAATATGCAGGACAGAATTGGGACTTCAGTGATCAGATTTTCTGGGGAAAAGATGAAAACAGATTTCACTTGTATCAAGGCAATTGCTGCAGAGACCACTTTGTTCATCTGAGATTGTGTGGATTTGGAAGAACACAGTCAATTAGTACTACAGCAGGATGGACAACCACTTCTTTGGGCTGTGCAAGAAAAAAATGGCCAAGGAGCAGGGAGTTGTAGACGGTCAACACATTTTCATCACCTAGAAGTACTCCTTTTAAGTCCAGCTTCAGGGCAGAGAAGGGGAGCAAGCATGTCTGGGGACAGAGAGAGGATTTTAATATCCAGGACATCCAACCCTGCACTTTCCGTAAGCACTAAAATTCATCAGTTTTGCAGCTATCAGTATTGTGCCTATTTCTACAGCTCTTTCACCACTGGTGTCTTACACAGTGCTTAACATTTTGGCTCATTTCAGCCGTATCTGCCTTTTTGTAAGCTGTTAAGGTAGTACTGTAACGGATATCAGATCAACAGTACTTTGTCATTTCAGAAGTGCAGCATATGTGCTAGGAGCAACAACATATAGGGAAAAAATGCTTTGCAGTGGTATCCCATGGTGCTGCCCATCAAACTTTTTGGTTTGGGCCTGGGACTCTGGGCATCCAGCAGGTCACCTGGGATGGAGCAGGAGGGCCCCACAGCTCCCTGCAGGCAGCCCCACTCCCAGCTCTGAGCCCCAGCAGCCTCCTGGGTTGTCCTCTCTATGTCAGAACTTCCCAGACTGACCGTATTTTTATTATATTAATATCACAGGTAAGAGCAAAGCCTTATGGGGATCAGCCTGTGACCTGAAGTTCAGTTCTTAATTTCAGCTTTTCTACGGCTCCACTCTGAATTTTTCATCAGGAAACTTCACTCACTGTGGTGTTGTTTGGGTTTTTTTACCCTCATTTATATCTAAAATATGTCACAGACATGTGTACATGTCCACATGAGACACATGTTAGGTGATTACATACTACCACAGCCCCCAGCAGTACCACAAATGTATCCGTATCTGCTAGTGGATAGTGCTGGCATTGCTATAAATTGAAACAGAAGTATATAATGAATGTCTGTGGCATCAAAATCTGTCCTTTGAAGGGCAAAGAGGTCATGCTCAATAGAAGTTACAGCATAATATAATCCATCCACTGAAGCATACACATCCCACTTAAAGCAAGGCAAATTCTGCTTTTTCCTCTGACCAGAAAGGCATTCACATTGTAGTATTATACACAGATAGTTATAACATTTAACTGTTCAGAACATGGTTTTCATAAGCAAAAAAATTGCTTATGGTATTATTTATCAGAAGCAAGAAGGCCATTTTATTTCCAGATGTTCTAGTTGGAAAATTATTCAGTACCTTTGCCTGAGTTGAGTAGCACTGGTGCAGGGGTTTAGAATGTTCTGATTGATTTGGCTTTTATTTGCTCAGCATATACTGCTTATGACCCATGTTCTCATTTGGTAAACACTGCTGTGAGGAAGGCAACTTTTCAGATGTACTTAGATCTCTTTGCAGCAAACAAGTATTTGGCCTTTTATCCCTTTGAGCAAACAAAATATTGCGTGTGAGGGGAAAAGGTCCTGTAGGGTACTCTGACAGATGCTATCCATACGTTATCATAAGCTACCCATTTTTATTTTTTTTCTCTCCAAATCTTAACTAACATCTTGTCTAGTACATCTACCAGAGATGTTTTGATTTTAGCTATGTAGGGATAGCCCAGTGAATGACTGGATGAGTACACGGTTTGCAGGGCTTGTGTGTGGTGTTTTTTTCTCTAAAGCAACTTGTATTTTGCTCTTTTATTGCAATTGAACTGGTGGTGATAACTTTTGTCAGTTTCTCTGGGTTTGGTAAAGCAGAGTAATAGAATTTCAGGTGGCAACTAACTTTTTCATCATGCTGTTAGAAAAGATTGTAATCTCAGTGGTGCATTGTGTGGCACTGCTTCCTTCCCCACCAGCCAAGCAGGCTTAGGTGGATGTGTGTGCCAAAGCTTAATATGCCAGGAAATCTCCTGAATCTACTGTACTCCCAATATATCGGTGTCAAGAGTTGTGTGAGCCCAGAGATTCACTTTGCTCTTAAAACCCAGACTTTAGCTTGAGGGGGTTCTGCAGAAAAACTCTCTTCCCTGCACTGATCTTACATGGAGACGCAGTGCCCCCCAGAGCATTGGAAATGGGTCCTCAGGGAAATTGCCTTTGGTGGTACTTGGCAGCATGCCTCTTTCAGTAGTGTTTGATGGCACTGTATCAATGGCTTCTCAGGAACTGACTTATTTTTGTGATGCAGAAAACTTCTTGCTACTTATGTACAAATCAGAGATTTTGATGTAACAAAAAGTGATGGAGGGTTATTCCAGTTCTTAATACTGGTACATCTCTGTACCCGGGAAATGTCACGTGCACTGTAAAATATTGTCATTAGGGCCAGGCAAGGTGACGTTCTTGTTTCTTATGAATGTGTGCTGATGCTTCACTTACTGTAGTGCTTATAAAGGTAGGTGGGCTACAAGTCTTTACCCTGTGCTTATTCTTGCTGTTCTTCATGAAGTCTTCATTTCTCCACAGTTTGTCAAGGGACGAATAACAAGCTGACCCAACTGGGACATGTGGAAGACCATTTCACCAGCCTTCAGAGGATGTACAACAACTGCGAGGTGGTACTCAGCAACCTGGAGATTACATATGTGGAGCACAATCGTGACCTCTCTTTCTTGAAGGTTAGCATTAGCCAATGTGGCCTTCCCTGCTAAAGGAATCTTACTGTATTTTTTAAGAGCAAAGGATCAGCTACTTACAAAATTCTGCAGTGATCCTAAGCCTAGCTAGCTAATGTCAGAGAAATTGCAGAGCTCAGCATTCCTGTAGGCTGCAGGATAGGCTCCTCAACCCTATGATACTAAATCAGGTACTTGGAGAAATAGCTTTTCAAGCACCTGCTAACCTGTGTTCTCATTTATATATAAATATTACTGGGTCCTTACACATTGCCTCTCTCCTCAGAAGGCTTTGGTTGTGCTGTTGGGCAAATCAAAGCACGAAATGAGTGGCACCCACTCATGGCACTGTGGAGGCCTTTACTGTGCCCTCCAAGATCTGATCATTTTCCCTGTCATGGTGGTGAGTGCCTCTCCAGCCCACAGCACCCACACCCTAAGCAGGCAGGTCCTGTACAATGATTTCCCACACAGACACTTTGAGTGATTTTCAAGATAATCCTCTGCAGCTGAGACATAGGATACGTCCAGCTCAACTTTTGTTTTGTGCATGAGCAGCCATGTCAAGCTGAGAGGGGAACAGACAGGGGATGCATATTAAAACACAGCCACAGCATGGGAAAAGGCACTGTCTGCCATGGAGGTACCCAGATTCTCCAACAGTAGAGAGTGGGCAAGGGATACAGCTCTGCTCCTCCACTGCCAGGTTGCCACCCTTGGCAGTAGCACCACACTGGGTTTTTTTGTTTGTTTTTTGTTTGGTTGGTTGGTTAGTTTTTTTAAGAAGATGTTTCAAATGCATTGCTTTTCATATACTTGTTTATCAGATTTGGAGGTTTTCAAAGAAAGATGCAGGAGAGGAAGTAGGTTTTTTGACATGATAAGTCATTGTCTGATATCAAAAGGTCTTGTATGTCTGATATCAAAAGCTTTGGATGAGCAAGTCAGTCCTCTCAGCTGGAAGGAGTAGTCGCCTTGTGTGAGCTTTTGTTCTCAGGGAACAAAGAAAGGGGAAGAAAAATTCGTTATAGTCACAAGCAGGAACATCAGAAAATATATGGTTCAGACATATAGGCTACAAATATGATGGTACTGCCATTTTGCTTTCCCAAGCACAATTTCACCACGGAGTTCTGTGTTCCCAGGAACATAACATCACTTGAAATCTCACTGGTAGTCTTCACAGAATAGGAAAATATCCTAAGTAATAGCTTGAGGGTTCTTCATTTATGGTAATTTTTGTAGGAGATAGAAATGCACATATTTCATAGGCAGGAGTCCCTTCATCCAGGGACAGTGCCTCACTAATTTTGTTTTTTTGTCCTTTAAATATTTATTAAATAAGAGGAAGAGGGTTACCTGATCTTTCCCTCTGCTGAGCACTGGAGGATCCTCAAGGGAAAGAGCACAGTATAACAGCCTCAGTCAGATGGCACCTCTGTGTGGCCAGTGGTTGGAGGGCAAGTATTCAGAGGAAGCATCACACTTGGCTTCCAGATCATACATTCTTACCCTTTTCTCCTGCATCCCTTAGAAAGCTCCACTTGCCCTTGCATGGGGACAGAACAGGGTCCATCTGAACCTTTGAAATGACCCCCCTGGTAGCTGCTCTAAGGATCAGTTTATACCTGCTTAGACAGCAGTTTTCTCCATAGTTCCTTCTTGTTCTCAGGTTTATTTATTTTTTTAATGAGGTTAAGTGGTTTATCATTCCTTGAAATGGAAAGATGGTGGCTTGGAGGGGTGGGAGGAGTAAAGTGACTTTGTTGAGAAGAGTACTGTGGATTAAACACCTTTTTTTCTTCTATTGTTCTCTTAGACAATACAGGAGGTTGCAGGCTACGTGCTCATTGCGCTTAACATGGTGGATGTCATTCCCCTAGAAAATCTCCAGATCATCCGAGGCAATGTGCTATATGACAACTCTTACGCCCTGGCAGTTTTATCCAATTACCACATGAATAAAACCCAGGGACTCCGAGAGCTGCCAATGAAACGGCTGTCAGGTGAGATGAGGGCAAGAGGTGGATGCACCTGTAATGCAGACTGTTAGTTTATTGTTGTCAGGATCCAACTGAAGATCCCCTCTCGAAGTCTTATGCTGTTAAATCCTGCTTTTTTAAAGGATCTGATTGTAGTTTCCCAGTTCCCTAATTGCTTTCCTGCCAGCCAGTCTTCTTGAAAAGATAAAGAAAGTTCATAATTTCCTATTGCAGAAAGGTCCAGAAAATCCCAAGCATCAACAGGGTGGGGAGATTTGTGTCTGCCAGAGTGGCAAAGAAGTATCCACTCATTATTTTGCATTATTTGATCCCAGTGCATACGTGTTGGCATATTCTGTGAAAGTTCAGTGGGAGCTCATGATTTCTAAGTTAGGCTCTTATTGGTCTCTGGCTGTGCACACCAGCAGTGCCACCTCCACTGAGTGCAGTGGCCTCTGGAGGTGGTACCAGACAGAAAGCCGCATCTTTGTGTCATCCAACCACAGCCAGCCCTCCAGAATCCATCAGTCTGAGTGTGGTGTTAGTTGCACCATCAGGAGTAATGCTGCCACTAAAATTGTCCTTTTCTTTCAGCATAGTGTGACTGAGGTGAAGATATACGTGGTTTGTTTCTCTTTCTTTAGACCGGAGACAGAAGGCTTAGGCGGTTTTCTTCACTTAACGATTTTTTTCCTTCCATGGCAGAAATTCTAAATGGAGGTGTTAAAATCAGCAACAACCCCAAACTGTGCAACATGGACACTGTTCTCTGGAATGACATCATTGACACAAACAAGAAACCTCTCACAGTGCTTGAATTTTCGAGCAACTTGTCATCTTGTGAGTACTAACTTCCTGAAAATGCCATGTGGTACCCCATTTCAGAGAAGAATGAACTTCCCATCTTTTGTGCAGTAGGTTTTAGGTCCACCAGTTCCTGCATGCAGGACTACCAAGTCCTGTTCCAAGGGAAATCCTTTCATTTCTTCATTGCTGGCCTAAGACGTACATTTTCATTGTGGTTAGGTCTTCAACTCATAACTCAGTTCTTGGGAAAGCTTCTCTTGGTTCCAGACAGTACCCTGTGTATGTGTTCCTCAAAGGCAGCTCAGAGTAATGTGCACTCGTTTGTTTCCAGCAGTCTTCTGTTTACAATGTAAGGCTTTGGTATAGAAAACCCACATGTGTAGGTAACTTCATGGAGTTAACTATGAAACTTAAAGCCTTTTTAGCACTAAGACCCAAGCTGAGTGCCTGAAAAATCTGATGTCTTGGGCTGTACAGGTTATCCTTGCAGAATTAATGATAAAAAGGCAGATAAATCTGATGCTTTGGATCAGGAGAGAAATGAACATATATTTAAAAGCTTTGTGTAGTGTATACCTGGAGTGGGTCTGAACTAATCCTGCAGCCTTACAAGTCCCTAGTAAAATCCCCAGTAATTTCACGGAAAGGAGAGTTTATTTTCATTTCTGAACATTTGATTTCTGGCACTAAAAATTGGCAGAAAAACATATTTGCTTTATCTTCCTCCAGTTGTGTAATTGCCTGAGAGCTAATAGCCAGCTTCTGTGTTGACATATTTTTCTGTGGAGCCGTACCATATTGAAGGAGTTGCAAACTATACAAGTCAGCACAGGAATTTGGCTCTAAAAACTACAGAAATGCTAACCTTTAACTTTTCTTTTTTCTTTTTTATTTTTTTTTAAAAGAAAGTTATTTGGTCCCACACCAAATCAATTAGCTCTTGGTCAAGTATTGGCACTTGTTCAGCTGCTTGGTGGGTGAGGGGACAATCACACTGCTAACTAGTAGGAAATGCCTCATAGTGAATTCCGGATTAATCTACTTAGACTGTCCTTTATGGTTTTAATAACTATCCCGTAATCTTAAAAAAAAAAAAAAAAAAAAAAAGTTTAGCTGGGACTTTGCTTGTCTTTAAGAAAAAGAAATAAGAAGAAAAAAAAGAAAAAGAAAGGGATGGGAGAGCACCTAGCACCGAACCTTCAAAACCAGGCGGGGTGTCCGTCCAATCCTGCCTCTGCTCCATCAATTGCCCATCTGCTTCTCAGTCCTACACTGAAGATTTTTTTGGCAGAGGGCAGGAGGAGGGTGCAAAGCAGACAGGTCAAATTACTTTGTGGTCAAAGTAGCTGGCAGTTGCCTGCGAATCCAGTTGGGTTTGTTTTCTTTTTAGAACCGCATTGTTCAGAAACACTGATTTGCATGTGCCTGTAGCGAGCAGCTGGCACGTGGCCAGCCACAAGCTGGCAGTGACTTGCCATTGCATGCAAACTCCAGCAGAAGAGCTAGCCGGGCAGTAGCTGAGATTCATGTTCCTGGGAAAAATATGCCTCTTTCGTAAGCTAGACTGGCTGGGCGTTGTGCTTTCTTGCTCAGAGGTGTGGAGATTTGCACGTAGGAAACCAGAGATGAACAGAGGATGAGGAACTGAAGTCCAGCTCTCAAAATGTTGGGGCACTTCTTCTATATAGGTGCTCTGTCCCCTGATCCATTAAGAAGGAAAGCTGAGTATCCTTGTTTACTGTGACTGATGTGATGTTGTCTGTGTTTATAGAACATAAAACTCTGCTCTTGTGTTTTAGGTCCCAAATGCCATCCAAACTGCACAGAAGACCACTGCTGGGGCCCTGGCGAACAGAACTGCCAGACCTGTAAGCTTGCAGATTAATTAAGAAATATCTTGTGTGCTCTGACATACTAAACTTCTATCTACTGAAAAACTAACCTGTCAAGCACAAATTAGTGACACATGTTTCACACTTGTCCTTCTCTGCATCCCACCTTGCTGGGACTCCTTGAAGCTCACCACAGGGGGAGGTGGCTGGCTTCCCACACTCCACAAGTGCAGTTGCGGGGAGAATGGCTCTGTCTGCTCCCCCCAGGTAGCCCCTTTTCTGGAGGGGAAACCTCAAGGTGGTTTCCCTGTAGATGTGCTGTTCCTCCAGAGGGAAAACACTGCAGCTGTCTCCCATATTGAACTTTTTGTTTGTCGCCCACAGCTTTCTCCCATCTGCACTTGAGAACGTTTATTCTTTAAGTTATTTTACCATATAAGAGAGAAATCAGTAGCTGCATGGTGAATTGTTTGCCTTCCCACTGTTTCCCGCAGAGCCATTCTGCAGGCTAGTTAACAAAGCTTTGGATTAATTTCTACTATTAGAAGCAACAACATAACCCAGTTTTTCCTGCCTTTAATTCATCTTTTTGTAATCCCTGTACATTTCTTTTGTAAGAAAAGATTACCCTTCATGTGGGTAATCACAATACATACTGTATTCAGAGGACCTTCAGAAGACTGAAATAAAGAGCATTATTTCATTTTTCTATAGTAAGTAAGGAAATGCAGTGTTTCTGATTTTTCTTTCCTGATGGTATTATATAAAGTTCAGTGGAAAGAGTGCTGGTCCAGATGCAGTGCAAATGAAATAAACACCTTATCTTTGGTTTTCTATTGCAAGTAATTACCCAAACCTAAGGTTCTTTCTTAGAAGTATCAGGCCAAATCTGTGTGGCTTCTAGGGCTTAAGGAAAAAGGGAGCATACAACTTCTCTTTTGTACAAGCTTTAGGATTATTTTCAGTCTGAGCTGCAGTCTGGCTCATGCCTTCAAGTGCTCTTGAGGCATACAGTGGCTGAGCACACAAAGCCCTTCCCTGGCCACACAGCTGTCTCACGGGCTTGCAAAACCTCAGGTCTCAGCCCTGCAAGGTTCCAGTACTTACAAACTCTTGATGGCTTTGGGAGAATGGCTAGGAGTGTAGAAAAACTTTTGCAGGCTCTGGCTCTCCTCTTGGGGCATTTGGGAATCTGGCCAGCTGAAAATGTATCCCACATTTCCCTATGTGGGAAAGTTTGGGATGTTACGTATCTTTCTCCTTCAACGAACATAAACGTTTGCTGTGATACATATTTCCAGCAGGAAGCTCTAGTCAATGGCTATCAAAGTGACAAGCTATTTTACTCCCTTGCTGATGCTTATGAAAAAATAATATAAAAATGCTGTTTGTGTAAAACAATGTGCCTTTTATTCCTCTGTTTCTAGTTGAACGGAGGAGTTGCTATCAGAGAAGCTAATACATATTGTGCAAATAATCTCTTTCCTTGAAAATATAATAGCTTGCTTACAGGTCTACAAGAAAAATAATAGTTTGGATACAAAAGTGTGTAATGAAAAAAGGGAGGAAATATGGTTTTTTAAATAGCAGTGTTTTATACCCTGTTGCAGACTACATTTTTCAATAATTTTCTGTTAATTAACAACCATCTGTTTTGGACTTACAGGAATTCCTGGTAATATTGTAACTCATTTGTACCAACTGCAAAGTTGATAACAGTTTCTGTATTGCACAGCCAACATGCTCTGATGTCCATTGCCAGGGTCTGTGAATCAGTAATTGTTTTTTAGAGAACAAACTATCTCATTCTGGGGCTCTGGTACAAACACATGCAAGCCATTAATTTCTGGGGGGGTTTTGTAATTGTTTTGATTATCATTTTCTCTGCTTTGATATTTAAATGGAGACAATTTCCTGATTCCCAACAAAGTGTTGCAGGCAGTCTTTGCTTCCCTGCAAAAAGCTAAATCAGAGCCAGTTCTTCCTCTGGGTTGCTGCACTGGTGCAAACCTTGTGGGAGTTGAGTAATGAAGATAAAACTCAGCCAAGGAATTGACGCCTAAAGAAAAACAATACAATAAGCATATGAAATCAGTTTGCTGAGTGGGTCTTCCCTCTCTGCAAATTTCAGAAATATTTTTAGTGCACTGAAGGAATCTTAACACCACACCAATGAGGTACAGTTTCCAGTTATAGTACAGAGTCCTGGCAGTTCTCCTGACGTGTTGTTTTTCCCAAAGCTAGCACTAACAGTAGCAAATTTTCTCAACAAAATGGAGCCAGATCCTGGTCTGTTGCCCAGCTGTAAGATGCAATGACCCCACAGTTTTTCTTGGTTTAGGCATTGATGCTACAGTGACCTGGATGCTCTTTCTAAGCAGGACATGGTTTACTGGCTGGGACCAGAGTGCCCAGCACCTCTTGAGAGCCAAGATAATTGTGTTCTGAACACAACTTGTTTTCCACACCACCCACACCAGTTCTTACCTCTCCTGAGCTTTGGACTTAAACTAGCAAAATGGGGGAAATCTGCACAGAACTTGTGCCAGGCCTTTTCTCGAGATTTCTTGATCTCACCGCAGCAAGTACAGCTGAAACATTCCTCATTCCTGATGGTTTCCCTTTTTTCCTTGTTTCTTCCAGTAACAAAAGTCATCTGTGCCCAGCAGTGCTCTGGCCGGTGCAGGGGAAAGGTGCCCAGCGACTGCTGCCACAACCAGTGTGCTGCGGGGTGTACAGGGCCTCGGGAGAGTGACTGCCTGGTAATGATGCTACACTTCCCCCTTGGAACTGCTTAAATCCCTGCTCCAGCTGCATGTCCTCTAGCCTTCTTTCATCTTAGAAGGCCTCTGAGACATGCTGACCCAGAGGATGCCCCAGGGCTTCTCTGCAAAGGTAGTCAGTGGGAGGGAGATGAACTTGATGGCACACTTAGCTAGTCTCCAGTACCTCTGCAGATGGACCTTCCTAATGTGTGCCAAACCAGCCTTAGTGCCTTTGTGAGGCCGCTGAGCTGAAAGACATTGCAGAGCAGCTAAGCGTTTGCTGTAGGGGGAATTCTCCATGTAGGCAGGTCAGTAGTAATCTTAGTTACCAAAGCAAGAACTTATTAGGGAAATCAAAATCTTTTTGTGTTTCATTGAACTTCAGACACAAAATCTAGGCTTTTCTTTGTGGTTTTCTGTTGCTGCAGCCTGTGTTTGAGGGACCCTGGAGCAATGGAGAGAGAAGGAGCAAATGGAGATTTTTTAGGAAAAAATCCCATCTCTTTTCTATGACAGTTTCAGGGTGTTGGTGCACACTGTGTTCTTAACTCTCCCCCTTGCTTGTGCTACACTTCATTCTGATTTAAGTGACATTTGAGTATTTGCTACAAACACAGTCTGGTCTGGGGTATTCCTTGTCCCCTTGTAAATTGTGTGGCTATGATGCCTTTGCTGATACAGAGTAGACAGTTATTCTCTTCCATCTGGACAGTCAGGAGAAAAAAAGGTGGAAACCAGAGTCATTATTAACTTTATGCAGAATTAGGTTGGAAGAAACAACTTGTCCTTTAGAAATGCTTGCTGAATTGTTCATTACCTGAGGACAAATATAATGGCTTCAGTTTAGTATTTAGTCAGAAAAGTCAGTAATCGGCAGGAAAGGACTTGATTTGATTTAGGTTATTAAAAAGCAGCCAAGAAAAGTACCGTTTGTCTTGATCTGGTTACTGCTTGTAGGGAAAATTCTTCTGTCTAAGACATGCAGATTTGTTCCTGTTCCCACGTGAATCCCAGCAGCTTTCCACCAGAGTGCCAAGGTTTCTTGTTCAGAAAAGGCAAATCTCCCGTTGTCTCATTTTTTCCAAATACTAAATTTGATTGCCCAACCTTTCACCTTCAAAGCACCAGGGACCATCCCTGTAGATGCCTGGGGTTTCCGTTAGAGCTGAGCAGGGAACAGATGAATTCATTAAAGTGTTATTAAAGAGCTAATGTAAAACCATTGTTGCCTTTTAAGGAGATGGTAGTTTAATGGGGGCTGTTTTTCAATAATAGGCATGTCGCAAGTTTCGGGATGATGCTACTTGCAAGGACACTTGTCCTCCCTTGGTCCTGTATAACCCCACCACCTATCAGATGGATGTCAACCCCGATGGAAAATACAGCTTTGGAGCCACTTGTGTGAGGGAGTGTCCACGTAAGTTCATTTCAGGCTGCAGCCATAGAGGACGTGGGAGGCTGAAGGGAGGTGGGAAGGGACATGTGTCATCCCTCTGCATTATGGCCACATGCAAGAGCGCTTTCTTCTTTTTGTCAGCTTCTATGGGAACTAGGAACAAGTGACAAAAATGAGAGAATAGCTGGTAAAGAAGCCAGAGACTTCAAACCAGATCCATCCATCACTTTCCCTGATTTTTATCCATTACATTTTTACTTCTGAAGATTTTTCTCTTGATGGGGAAAAAAATAGCATCTTATGAGAGTCATAAAACCAATAGCCTAACAAGTCATATGAGATCAACCCTGTGGATTACCAACTTGTAACTGCTTCTTAATTATGACTGATTGAAAATAATTGGTTCAAACACTCCCTCTCAAGGCCTGTGGTCACTGCTTCCTTTACAGATGCTATTCCATGTCCATGGTTTTTAACACATTAAGGCTTACATATAAGAGAGGGTTTAGCTTACAAAACTGATATCCTTTTTCTGAGGTTGACCATTACCTGGCCTAGCCCTTAGACTGGAAGAGTGAGTGAAGGTGAGGGATCAGAGGTGCCGTGTATTGATCCCAATTAGGGCACTGATGCACAGCCTGACCTTGGCAATGTTGTTTTATCCTTCTGTGACTGTTCCCCTCTCTGTACAATGGTGATAGCATTGTATGTCTATCTACCTTCAAAGAATATTTTTAAGAATTAATAATTAATGCCTGTTCTTTGCTAAATATGCAGAAAGTTCAGAGCCCCTTTTACTTCCTAGTGTTGAAGTACCTGTGCAGCCCCCAACGCATTCGTCTTGTATTTCAATGACCTTTGTATCCCTGTTTTTCCAGACAACTACGTGGTGACAGACCATGGCTCCTGTGTTCGCTCATGCAATACTGATACTTATGAAGTGGAAGAAAATGGTGTTCGGAAGTGTAAAAAGTGTGACGGGCTGTGCAGCAAAGGTATAAGAACCATGGAATAAAGCAATAAGGCTCTGAGATTATAGATAACTGACTACAAAAAGTACATGGAGTTCTGACCTTCATTAAGTGCAAATTCAGTAATAAATATTCAGTGATAGTTTGGAGAGCTGACAAGTGGTTTGATGAGGTAACATGGCTGTGGATTATGCTTTTCAACTGGGAGACACCACAAGTACAGTAGATAGAAAGTGTGTGTTGTTGTGTGTATCTTGCACATCAGCCTTCTTCGTTTGCTCTTCCCATTACCTTATCAAGGGAAATTAAATGAAAATGGGACAAAGAGAGACAAGACCACGTGCCAAAGCCTGCATGCGGAGATGCACAGACCAGAGCTGCACATCTGGACAAGCAGGACGTGCTTTTTCCTGTGTTGAAAAGAAAAAGCAAGCATAAGATCTATATAAAACTAATCTTAGGGTGATAGGTTTGACCACATGGGAGTGCTTTCAGAACTAATGGCATCTTCCTGTTCATTCCCTTCTATGTGACGGGGCTTCACTCTACTTTTTCCTGACTTTTGTGTCTATCTTTTAACAGTGTGCAACGGCATTGGAATAGGTGAACTTAAAGGGATCCTCTCCATAAATGCCACAAACATTGACTCCTTCAAAAACTGTACGAAAATCAATGGGGACGTTAGCATTCTCCCAGTTGCATTCCTAGGGTAAGTTGCCCACTGGTCATTTAGTGCTGTAGGAGGAGGACTAAGGAGAAATTCAGTCTGAGACATTCTTCTCCCAATTCCTCATTCTTTGTTTTTCAGTGATGCGTTCACGAAGACCCTACCCTTGGACCCCAAGAAGTTGGATGTCTTCAAAACAGTCAAAGAAATATCAGGTCAGACATGGGTTTTAAGCTGAGATGGTCTCTGATACTTCCAAAAACACAAAGGCAGAGGAGGGAAATTTTTTTGAGGACATGAAGAAAAGCCTAAGCAAATGATTTCTGTCTCTGAGCTACCAGGGTAACTCTTTACAAAGGTGGTCATCAGAGCCTCACCAGCATTACACCCATGTAACCCATACAGCTGTTTTGGGGTGATGCCTCCCCTCAAAGGTGTTTCATTTGACCAGACCATCTCTTCTGCTGAACTGTCAGCCCTAGCAAAGAGTAAAAGCAGAAGAGATCCTCAGCCATCCAAGAAGTATGTGATGATGCAGAGGCACGCCACTCAGGCTAAAAAAAGCCAAGTGTGTTCTATTTGTGGAAAACCTTTCAGGAGCTCCCTAGGGAAGCATGCTGAGTGGCTTTCATCATCCTTGTGGAGACACCCTCTCCAGCCTGAAGAGCTCTTCCTTAGGGTGAATGTGTCTCCACCAGCACAAAGTGGCCAGCAGAGCCAAGTCTTGCACAAAGTATCAATTAAAAGTAATTTTGTTCAGCCCATTATAAAATGAGCGTACTGTGAGAGCTGAGTCCACAGATTTCACTCCAGTTCCACTTTTTTTTCTGTCTTTTACATGTCAGGTTCCCTTCAGGGTTGCAATGACTAACCTTGGAGCTTCAAATGGCAGCCTGCAATTTCCCAAGTTCTCCCCACTCCTCCCAGGCACCTGGGCTTGCCTTAGCAAATCTGCTTGCCTTAGCAAATCCACTCCAAGCAGCTGTCCTGTTCCTTTTCTGCTTTCTCTTCAGTTTTCCTTTACCCTAGGGGCAGTTCACAAATGGGACAGAGAGATGTCTTTCTCCTGCAGCCTCTCAGCTGGGGTGTCTGCTGGCAAGAGCCATCATCCTTGGTGGCTTGGTGTGGCAGGATGTGAGTTTCATGGACACACTCATCTCTTGCACCCCTAAACCCCCTTGGTGGACTAAGAAGTAAACTGTTTACAAAACTGGGTTTAAAAATATCTCCCTGCACTCTAAAATGTCATGTTTCACTTTGAGATTCTGAGATAAGCGTAGGGAAAGCACATGTGCCTTCTCCCAGCACAGGAGGAAGTCAAGGAGGAGGTTCTGCTGCCAATACTGACTACAGCTTTACTTTTTTTTTTTTTTTTTTCATCTTCTTTTCTTCATTTCAGGATTTTTGTTGATTCAGGCCTGGCCTGAAAATGCTACTGACCTCTATGCTTTTGAAAATCTGGAGATTATACGAGGCAGAACCAAGCAACAGTAAGTAAATCGTGTGCGAGAGCGACTGTGAGACTGTTTTAGAGCAGCACTTGTCTGAGCACACCAAGGTAACAAGCAATGTGAGATTCAGGTGTCCCAAAACTGATGCATAGTGGGAAAAACCCTGAAAGGAGTCAAGCACCATCTTTGTAGCTGTAGATAATGAGCCCTGGGGATGATGAGACCCTGGGTTCTGTGCTGTGTGTGGAAAGGTGCCGTGAGCCCTGAGCCTACTCAAGGTCTCCCTCAACAGCCTGGAAGCACAAGCAGGACAAATAGCCCCAGAATACACTCTTTACAATCTGAAGCAAGTTATGATGTCATCAGAAGCACTTTGGGATTTGGGGTAGTTGGGCAGTAGGGGATGCAGTCTCTGGCTGCCAGGCAGTGAGGGCATCAGTATTACATACAGTGCCCTCCTGGGTATACCCCAGGGGAAAGGATGGCTGGGTGGACCCCAGCTACTAATGGCTACTCTACCTAGAACCATTGTTGCACATTCTTTACTTTAAAGAGCCCACATGTCCTGCCAGTTCTAGCTTAAAAAAAAAAAAACATGCAAAACCAGATAGGAGTGGTGGGAGTTCTTTTACAATAATGTCACGTGTCAGGGTTATGTTTAGAAGATTTAGCAGCATCTTACTTGTACAAAATACAGTTCACAGCAGCACACATTTGAAAACAAAACAAAACCAAAAAAAGTGTTGAGTAAAAATCTGAAAACCCTGCTTAGTAATTCTCTTTCTTTCATGTGTTTTTCTGTCCATCTGTATTTTAGTGGCCAGTATTCCCTTGCTGTTGTTAGCTTGAAAATACAGTCCTTAGGGCTGCGGTCTCTCAAGGAAATAAGTGACGGAGATGTTGCCATTATGAAGAACAAGAACCTCTGCTATGCTGACACCATGGACTGGCACAGCCTGTTTGCAACTCAGAGCCAGAAAACAAAGATTATACAGAACAGAAATAAAAATGAGTGTGGTAAGTCAGCACTGCCTTCCTGCTCTCCACTGAAGCTATGCTGAAATGCAAGAGTAATTTGAGCAAGGCTTTTTTCTCTTGGTTCCCCTGGCTGCAAAATTCTTCAGTGATCTGGCTTTAATGAAGGTTGTGAGGGAAAAGGCTTTTTTCCCACCGAGAATTTGGACACCAGGGTGTCCAGTAGATAAGAAGGTGCTGCTTCATCACTATGGGCATAGTGAAGCCATGTCATGTATGTTGAAGGACATAGTAGCTAACTCCAAACACTGACTTTTTTTACAAGGTCAAAACTGGTGTTCAGCCATGCTGCTGTTGACTGCAGTGATCCATGGGGCAAAATCTATTTCTCTTTGCAGAATATGAATTTGTTGTGTTTTGGAAATGGACCATGGAATCACAGAACGGTTTGCATTGAAAGGGAGCTTCAAATACCATCTAGTTCCCATCTCTTTCACTAGACCAGGTTGCTCAAAGCTCCATCCAATCTGGGCTTGGATGAGGCATTCACAGCTTCTTTGGCCAACCTGTTCCAATTTTTTTGTCTCCCCAAAGTGTTCTTTTCTCCAGGATGAACAGCCTCAACTCTCGGAGCCTGGTTCTAGTTTGGCTTCAGTATAAAATGGTTGGGCTGTCACAGAGGACCTTGTTCTTATTTTGAAAGGTCAGAAGTGTCTTTGGAAATGATGATTCCTCTTCCACACTTCCAGCACAATTCACATATACTTTGAAACAGTTTGGAGATGGTGCTCAGGATGGAGTCACTAGGAATGCTGTGTTTGTTCTCTCTCCTGCCTTAATATTCATGTTTTTTCTTGTGTCTCTTTCTCTCCCAGCTGCTGCCAGGCATGTTTGTGACCCCCTGTGCTCGGATGTAGGCTGCTGGGGCCCAGGACCCTTCCACTGCTTCTCCTGCAGGTTTTTTGACCGCCAGAAAGAGTGTGTGAGACAGTGCAACATCCTGCAAGGGTAGGGCATCTTGGGGGGTACTTGAGGTTTAAGTGATGATTTGGGGATATTGTTTTTTATAACATGGTATAGATAGGAAGAAAGTAAAAAATAGTGTCTCTGGTCACATGGTATTTCATCAGCTTTGGAGAGATGTAGTGTGAGCACTGTACTTAGTTGCGGGTACCTCTTCCTTTCCATTCAGCATTGCTTATGATTTTGCTCCTGCCATGGTGACTGCTGTGAAAACCCTTGAGGATTCTATGTGGAGGCCCAAGGAGGCTGAGCTTGATGCTTCCTTCCCGTAAGAAATAGAGAACCTTAAAACCCCAATGGAAATCCATCCTATGCCTGACATATCAGGCACATTGGGCTAGAGTTGGAGCCAGTTGCACTCATTGACAGTTCAGTCATCCCCAGAGCTAGGGCTTCACTCCTTCACTTTTCTTACTGCAAAGGGACTCTTAGATTTGCTCAAATGAGCAGTTCACCCTTACAATTTGCAGTTACAGTGAGCATGTGTTTTCATCCAGAAACCACCGGGAGCCGTTATCTCAAGTAATATTATTGCTTCAGCTTCACTCAGGTTGAGGAAAATGTATTGCTGCCAGGGTGTCAGGACTGTGGTTGGGATTTTCAGTCCATTCAAAAGGTGATGTAGATGGGAAAGGCCAGCACTGAAAATTATGGGGATTTTTTAATAAGACTTTCCAAATGTGACTTTTTAAAATCAGTGTTGAGCACGTACTTGATGGTTTGCTGATGCTCCTGGTGTTTTTATTTCTGTAGCAATTCGCAGTTCAGCAGCTGTCTTTTTTTATTACTGAATTCCCTCCAGCAGCTGCCCCTGAGGGGCAAATCTGGGCTATTTTTTTTTTTGTCAAATGATGGGTAGATTTAATTTAATTAATAACACTTTCACTTGAGGTGGAACAGCTTTATTTCTGTTGAAACCATCTGTTCCCGAATTTCATATTTTAATGATTAATTGTATGCTAGGGGGGGGGCATGCATTTAATCATCAGTGCATTGCTATTTAACTTTCCTTATTATTTGGAGTCTTGAAATCACTTGAACTGTTTTTGTTGTTCTCTTTGCATCACTACCATTTAAAAGCCCTTGGAAATCATTGTGAATATTCTGTGTCATTAGCTTAAGTGGGAACATAAACTTAATTTTTAGTGTGCAATCTGGAGTGCCATGTGTTTCACTGTCAACCAAATTTCTCTTACCCCTCCCTGTCTGTGCTGAGCAAGTGCTGCCAGTGTAACCAGGATGGTCCCACTGTCTGTCCCACCTCCTTCTGACTCAGTATCATCATCCCAATATACTTAAACTGAAAAAGTCAGGAAAAGGAGAGAGAAGTAAAATTTATCAGTCACCAATCATCCTGGTTTTTAGTTCTTTTCTCTTTTTTTGTTGTTTTCCAGGGAGCCAAGAGAGTTTGAAAGGGACTCCAAGTGCCTGCCCTGCCACCCCGAGTGCCTGGTGCAAAACTCCACTGCGTACAATGCAACCTGCACTGGACCTGTAAGAGCAGATTCAGCTTAGCAAACCTGCACCTCAGACTGTGAATTAATATGTATTTCCCATGCTGAGATAATCTTGAGGTCTCATTTACCCCTAATCTGTGGGATTAGGTGAAGGTGGGGGGGCTTAGAGTGCAAGTGCTGGAAACAGGGGAGTAGAAACAGGAGAAGGAACACCAAGCTATTATTTCTCTTTTTTATCACCCATCACCCCACAGCTGCAGACATTGTGGGGCCTTTCTTTCCTGTCTTTTTTAAAGCAGAAAAACTATTAAGGCTTGCTTATATATATGATGATAAGGCAATCTGGTGAGCATTTCAGGAGCATGTAGTTACTGAACAGCTAAGCTGGCATGAACTAACTAAACTTACTTATTCAGAAGGAAAGAACTGTTAAAAATAGGGGATTATAAACACTAGCTTTTTGCCTGTTTTAAGAAGTCATGATAAAATTGTGCTCAAAATGAGATATTTACAGGAAGGTATTCAGGAGGCAGTTTTTACTTAAAACTATGTTTCCTCCTCTAAATAGATTAGAGTGAATACATATATTAAAGTAATTGCTGGTGTAAGTTATGTTTGAGGAAAGTTGGTCAAAACAAAATTACTGTATTTTCAAACTTTTTAAATATTCCAAATTCATACAAAACTCCTTTACAAAATTCAATACAGTGTAGTCTTGCTGGCTAGGCCAAGTCTTTCTCAATTTTGTTGGTCTTCAGTTTTGAGAATACATATTTGTTTTAGGAAGTGCCTAGTTTGGCAGCAGTGCAAAACTATTTCCTTTTAATCAGCTCAAACTCATACCTTATTTGTAAAACTCTGATTATTTGCTGGGGTTTTGTGTTTTTTTTTTGAGAGGGAGTAATTGAAATCGATTTTTCTGCCTCCTCTGTGCTCCTTAACTCAAGTCTTAAAACACCTCTCACCATCACTTACAGCCACTGGGTGTTTAACTCTTGCCCATCACCATTTCCATCCTCTCATCTATCTTAGACCACTACTTGCCTGAAGGATGTTATTAATATTATAAGCTTGTTCAGGCTGTGACCGTCCCCTTGTTCCATCCACTAATCTGTCTATTATAGTGGTCCTTAGGCATTATAGTAATTTAAATAATCTTCCTATAGCATGTCCTACTGTAGTCCCACTGAGACCAGCACTATGGATGTGGTCTGGTGTTTCTTCATGCTAGAATGTGACCCAGAATTACTGGCTTCCCTGCTTTAAAATATTTAGGGCATTCCTAGTGCTGTTATAATCTGAATAAAAACAGTTCTGCCAAAAATGGCTAAAGGCAATCGCTTTAAACACAAACTAAGTGTTCTTCAAAATGACAAAAAAACTCATGGACTCCTTGGGTTGCCTGCTTTTCCCTAACTGAGGAAAGAGCCTGTGCTGAGAAAAATGAAAATAATACTTCAGGGAGGCATCAGCACGCCAGCTCCATCGCTTTAAGTCAAGTGATGGTAGACTGCACCAGGCCTGGCCCTCTGCTTTTGACCTTACCCCATATCAAGAAGTCCTTAAATTATTTCCCATTTTAAATTAAAAATACAAACTTTCTAGACAGGCAAAAGACAGGGTAAGAAAAGCAGCAACACTGAAATTTAAGAAAATACTAGCTTTAAACATCAGGTACTGCCTTTTGTACAGCCCATCTTACAAGAGAAAATACTTGGAAGAATATCAGGTAGCAAGATAATAAAACCAGGTGATGCTGTAAGCTTCCAGGAGTGGAAAGCATTTTGATTAATTTTCCGAATTTCCTCCTGAATAGGTTGATGAAAGGGCACTACAAACAAATCATTTCTCTTTTCAGGGCCCTGACAATTGCGTGAAATGTGCCCATTTTATAGACGGCCCCCACTGCGTGAAGTCCTGCCCAGCAGGCGTTCTGGGCGAGAACGACACCCTGGTCTGGAAATATGCTGATGCCAATGCTGTTTGCCAGCTCTGCCATCCAAACTGTACCCGGGGGTGAGTAAAACCTTAGACTGAATGGAAGCAGGGGGGAGAACAGCTCATCTTGAGCTCTTCTCCTTCCCAGTGGTCCCATTTCAAACCACCAAGAAGAAGTAGCAGGGTGCAAGGGAGGTCAGGTGTACCCAGGTAATGTAAGCAGAGAGCAGTGGACTTTGTACATAGTTCAGTGGCACTTCAACTTTACACAGAAGCAAAAAAAAAAAAGGAAAATTGTTTCAGGGGGTTTGAAACAGGTCTGTTTGTAGATTTAAATAGGAAGTTTCCTGGAATTGTACAGAACTCACCTACCAGTGAAGTACTTATGGTGTTTCCCCACCTTCCCCACCTCTGGATTTGGGAGGAACATCAGTGACCTCTGGTGGATGCTGAGCTCCCAGAGACCATTTTTCCTCTGCACCTTTTGGTTTTCTAGAATGGCAGTTCCGGTGGCATACCACAGTGATTTTCTTTCTTCACTTCTTCCCACATGCTAGCACTTGGCATGAGCTTAAAACTTTGTTTGCCCCCTGAGTGTGGGCTTTATTTATGGACATCATTGTAAGCCAAATATGTATGAACCATTTTTGTCCTCATTTGGGACATACTAAACTGTCACTGTAATGAGCTGTGAATTTAACCTACATGACAAAAAGTAACAGCTGTCTCCTCTCCTGGTTTCTGGCCTGCAAAGGATGCACAGTAAAAGGTTTCACGGTTTGAGTCTTGGTTGTTGGACTGTGATGCTTTCAGAGCAAAAAAACAGCCCACATGTGGTCCTTCACAGCCTCCTGCCCTGTACCCTGCATGTCTTTCTAGTCCAAAATCCTTCTTTAATATGCCTTTAGTATGTGTTGCAATAGAGAAGTTATAATGTACTGAAACTAATCATCATCCCATTGTATATTAGCTAATTTAACTGCCAGGTCATTAACGGGCAGAGTGCCCAGACATTCATGGAGAAGAGGAGATAAAGAGTAACAGCCCTTCCTATTGCTCCCAGGAATCCTGCCTTGTGAATCCAGTGCTCCGGTTTTCAGATGGGAACTGTAACAGCCATGGGGGTTTGACATGATTTACATCAATTCCCCTGTGTTCTGTTCCAGTTGCACAGCAAGGCTTACCCAGGCTTCCCAATCACACTCCTGAGATGAAATTATCTCAGTTGAAAAGGGATCTTAATAACTTTGCTCTTTATTAATGACCTCAGTATCTGCAGCCATTAGTCTTTACTGATATTAGCTGGACACAGGGATCCAATATCCTTCTTCTAACTGGCCACATGGAAATATGGCTGATTACTGAAGGAGCATAATAGAATGAGGCTTTCAATTGTGCAGCCTCAGTAGCAAGATCAAACACTGGACTCAAATGAATGCAGACTTGGAAAACATCATCTTCCAGACATGGATGTAGCTCTAAGCAGTGCAGTGGCTCCTCCTGCACAAGCAAGTTCCCAGAGCAGAATTCATCAAGGAATTTCTTTCCTGTCTGATTTCAGCAGTGGATGGGTATACTGCAAAAGTCTGGCAGGTCTTGGGGTAGAGTAAGGAAAAGTTTCTGAAAGCCAGGGCTACCCAACCTATGGCTCACTGTATTTGTCCCTGTGTTTTTAAGGTAGAACATAAAAAGTAGTGTCAGTTTTCTCTCTTACATGAAAGAACTGGGCCAAGTTTGCCACAGCTATATTGCAGATGTGCTCAATGGCACTGTTAAGGTTGCTGTCTGTATGTGGCAGAAGAAATAGGTTGTATCCCTGAAGGACTCAAGACAGGCAGGAGAAGGTAGTGTTACCACTTTTGCTTTCACCTGAGGCCAGTGGCATTGACAGGCAGGGAGCCAATGTCAGAGGTGTAATCTGGGAATGTCAAGTCTGGCCCAGCATTGTCCCCGTGAAGGCAATCAATCAGTAATGCCACTTCTCTTCATGCCTTCCCCTAATTGTGCAGTGGGAATGTGATCTGTTCAGTAGTGGGTGGAAAACATCTGTCTCAAGAAGTCTTTTCTTCCTTAGAAGCCAGCGTAAGTAATTTCTGCATGACAAGAAACAACAACTTTATTTCTGTCCCTGTCCAATTTCATGGCTGGAGACCACAACATCTCATCTGCTTGATTAAGTGTGCTGACTTCAGTAGTCATGAAAGTAAGGGTTTCCAGGATCTGTCTCTATTTTCCTTGTCTGAAGAAGCTGCAAGTGTAATGAGGACTTATCTTCCCGGCTGAGCTTTGTCATGATTTTTGTTTTGTTTTTGTCAAGGTGTCTCACTAGTCTCACTTGCTTTGCTGAGTCAGTTTTTCAGTCTTCATTAGAAGACAGAATGGAGGAAGCTTGCTCTTGCTCAGCCCAAAAGATGTCTTCTGTCCCATTTCTCCTGTAATTCTTGAGGATTTTGTACACAAGCTCCTTCTTGCTCTGTCTCTAGTACAGCTGAGAAAATATGCTCTGATAAAGACAGTGACATCCCAAAAGCCCTGGAACTACCCTATTTATACCTCTATTGACACACCAGCTTGATTAATCTGCTTGGCATTGAAGGATTTGGTTTTTCCTTGCCACACTCATAGAGTATGGGAATTTAATCAGCCAGAACACCTGGGGTAGAAGAGCAAGAAGTAGAGAAGCCACCAATATATTTAGTAGAACTGGCTGACATGTCCTGCCTTCACAGCCACTGCCAACACTGTGTGTCTTGCCATTCGTCATGCTAAATGCCAGGGGATTTTAGCAGGGGTAGGAAAGCAGTTAGGGAGTCCAAGGGGTAAGGTTGCAGAAGCACAGTGTAAAAGAGATCCCTTTGTCACACTCTGAAGGTCAATGACAAAGAAAGGGCAGAGAAAAGTTCTTGTAAGGCTTTAAAAAAAACCATGGTTTTCCATTTCTTTTATGACTTTGAAGTAACTTAGGCTGTCTAGTGTAAGTTTGCACTGAAAGGCCTTAGATCATAGCATCCTGGCTGTATTATATCAAATTAGGAACTAGGAGTTGAAGATACAGTTGTTAAAATCTTGATGGATTTGGGAAATAAATAGCTGTGTCTGCACTAGGATGAGTAATATTTTTATAGACAGATGAAATGCTGAGTTCAGGATGCAGTAGTTTTCAGGGACTGTGCACAGCACTAGTTTTCCTGTAACTAGAGGAATATTTCAGAGACTACATCTGCTGCTGCTGTCTGAAATACCTGTAACATCTTGAGGCAGTTCATAACACAAGGTCACATTTCTCATTTTGGCTTCTGTAAGCAGAAGAAAAACGATTCAGGAATGGAAAAAGTGATTGTTTAGATTCCATAAAACCTGGGTTACTTATGATAGGTACCATCATGAAATGTCACATTAAGAAAGATGGCTATATTTAGTCCTAGATGGATATTTGTGATAGACTTTGTTTCTCTTTTGACTTGTGAAATGAATCAGAAAATCACATGGGATTTGAGAAGCACAAGTTGCTCTGTCTTTTTCTTCCAAAACACCTTTTCACTTTATCCCGCCAGATGTTGATGGATTTGTGTGGGAAAGAGTTCTTTAAAAGAAGGGGGCAGATTAAAATCTACACCTCTCATGCTTCTACTTTCTGGTGCAGGAAATCAACTAGTTAGTCATTCCTCAGACTATAGGTACTATCCCCTCAATTTTTTTTGCTGTTAGGAAGCACGTGGAGGGCTTGCCATCATAAAGTAGACTGGCAAATTGGTGTTTTTGAGAAGACATAATTTGAGGGACTACGGTCACATTCTGATATAATGTGACGTCTTTTAGTTTTACATCTTTATCAGGAGAAGCTGTACATTCTTTGTTGCATTAGCATAAACATATCTGGCTGGTAGAAGGATGAGGTCGTGGGTGCCAGATCCCTTTTCTGTTGAGCACCCAAAGAGAAGCCTGGTGCAAAGTGAGATGCATCTCCTGTGACTGTAAGCAAGCTGATGGTTCTGCTCTGCACATGCAGCCTCTCTGTGCTTGCTTACACAACTGAGCAAATAAACCAAGCCATAGGCAGACAAGGAACACTAACAGAGCTGGGCGCCCTAGATCTGGGAACTGGTATGCACAGCACTTCCAGCATGTCCAGGACACCAGGATGCACATTCTTTCATGGGAGACCGGTGAACTCACAAGACCTTCCAGATGCTGGGTCTTGGAGCACTGTGTTGGCCCAGAAACAAGACAAACACAAGAGGGAAGATCAGCGTCATGAAAACAAAGAAAGAAAGAAAGAAACAAAAAGCCAATAAAATGAGTAGTTGCTTCACCTCTTCCTCCCCCAGACCTAGATCAAGTTATGAGATAAGATCTGCAAGTCCACCTGCCATTCTGACTTTTTTCTGGTTCCTCCTCTCAGTGAGGGCAGTTCTCCTGGCACAGGCTCACTCCTTACCCCCTACTTGACCTCCTCTGGAGCTGTTTTGGGATGATGCAGTTTCCTTAAGTCAGCACAGGGAGAGGATACCACAAACTGGATTTTTCTCCTCGCTGTACTCTGCTTTTCAGAGGTGATGTAACCCTCTCTGTAATGCTCTCCTTCCATGGTAGATACCACAAGACCACAATTCCCATGAAAAACATACATCTTGTAGCCCAGCTGAGCTGAGGGAATGCACGGTGGCTCTCACACCTGTTAGACCATCAAGTGAATGCAGACACTCTTTTCATCCATGTTGGGTTTGTTGCATCTGGCTGCCAACATTCATCACTGGCATTTTAAGCTCATATGAAGGGTGAATGTCTAGAATTCAGGATTCAAGGGTTACACAGGAATGTCTTGAGTTACAACGCTCCCACATGGCCTTTTGCTCTTGTGCAGAGGAGGGAGGTTCCTTCTGTCCTCCCCCATGTTCAGGCCTGAGCTTCTGTGCTGTGCAGATGTCACCAAGCAGGGCCAGGGAATCCAGGTCCATTTTGAGACATTCTATCTATGTCCTCCCCCTTTCTACCATGGGATAGAAAGTTGTTTTAAAAGATTATTTAAACTGAGTATGCAGCATAACTATGGTTCTAAATAAAAGATTTTTGAGCAAGGCCATTGACTAATATTTAATAGAGTGTAGACTATTATAAATTCCAATGTTAATACTTGGACTGCTCTGAAACACAAAATTTTCAATCATTTTCATTACCACTCTTCGTAGGTGGAATTGTAAAAGTATGTATGCCAGAGCTAATATGTTTGTAATGTTCATTTGTTTTTACAGGTGCAAAGGACCAGGTCTTGAAGGCTGTCCAAATGGGTGAGTGTTTCATCTGCTACAATTAACGACAGAGCTGGAAAGAATGCATTCATGTTTACATTTCCACTCTGGACACTTCAAGACTGTGACTAAAGTTAATTCTTCAGCTCTGTACAGGGAAATCACAGATAAAAATGATTTAAAGAACTGAGAAGTATCCCAACTGGCACAAGACTCCAAGACCTTGTTCTGCTTAGCTTGTTTGTCAAAGTGTGACCTGAAATCTGCTAGCAGAGAATGAAAGGAGGAACTGGAAAAAGAAAGGATTAAGGGCTAGTGGAGGGAGAGATATATCTAGGATTTATACGTTTGCCTGCATTACAGGGCATTCATCTCAGAAACACAGGGTGTCTTTTCCAGCCCTGTGATCTTCAGTTGCTCTCTGCACAGGTTCATTCTTCGCACTAGATCTTAGCACTGCACTGTTTGGCCTCATGACTTGCTCACGGTCATGCAACAAGTGGTAGGCTTTTCTGACTGAGAGAGATGGATTTAGTTTCTGGCCACAAAGTCATGCTATGGCAAGACAAATTCAGCCTGGAAGTACTGGTAAAAAGTGACTCTAATTAATATTAATCCCTGGGGCAACTTCAAAAGAGCTGTGATGGTTCTCTAAGTACAGACCTTGCATAACAGGTTTTTTTTTTTTCAACTTGAATTTGAAATTACCCATGATCTAATAAAAATCTGTATGTACAATGTGGATAGTTCACACATTGCCTGGCCTCAGGCGTTTGCACTTGGTGAGAAGGACTGAACAGCTCATTGTGACTCTTATAGGATGTCCCCCCAAATGATGGTCTCATGATAGCTCATTGATGTTATCACAATTGTATACACCTTCTTGATAACTCCTTTTCTTTACGTGCTACGTGTATCTCATGACATGCTGTGGCTTGTATATGTAGGCATCACAGATCTGATGCTCATGTTCTTGGTGGGACTGTCAAAGGGAGGAGAAATCCCCTCACTTAAGCTATGGCAATTAGCTCCAATTACAGGTTTGAAAGAAGAGGGAAGACTTTCATCTGGTTACTGGATGGGGAAATTAAAAGTGCAGATATCTGAGATACCTGAAATGACAAACAAGCTCAAGCGGATGTCCAGAGTGTGCATTTGTTCAAAACCCAAGGCCTCACGCCACCTCTCTGGGGTCTTTAATAAATCTTAAACCTAAGCACTTTTTTTTTCTCTTTCTGCATCCCCTCCTGTCTTGCAGCTCCAAAATCCCATCTATCGCAGCTGGCGTGGTCGGAGGTCTCCTTTGCCTGGTGGTGGTTGGCTTGGGCATCGGCCTTTACTTGCGGAGGCGCCACATCGTCCGGAAGCGCACCCTGCGCCGGCTGCTGCAGGAGCGGGAGGTGAGAGCCCTGACGCCGGCACCGCTGCAGCCCCTGCTGCTCTGTCTGGGCTGCCAGCATCCTCCTGCCAGGGAATAAAAGCACCCTGCCTCATCCTTGTCACTCTAAAAGCCCTTGGGATGGCAAAAATGGCATCCGCCTCGCTAGTTGGTGAAGAGGCACTGTGCACTTAACAGTTTCTCACCGAAGCTCAAATTCGGTCCTTCTGGATACAATTTTCAAAAGCTTTAGGGGGCTTGCATTACCAAATCCCAATGAAAACCACTGAGATGGTTTGGAAAAAAGATACTGCTTGGAAAATTCTGGTTGGAAAAAGATACATTTCTAGGGCGAGGTGCAGTGTGTTTGCTGATCCATACCACTGTGCTGTGTAGACCCTCGGCCTCGAACATTTCTCCCTCTAGACTTTGAGGCTGCTGTGGCAGCTTGGACAGTTTTGAATATTTTGTTGAATATCAGGCACATGTCTGATCCTGCAGAAAAGAATGAGAGAGAAAGGAGAGGAATGAAAGGAATTGAGGAAGTGTTTTTCTCTTGTCTTCAGCTTGTTTTTAGCACAAAAGTTCCACAAAGCCATCAAAGTGAATGGTTCATCCTGTTGGGAATAGAAAAGATATTTTCTGTGTGATTTTGTGTGCATTACAGCATCACCCTCTGGGTACCTCACATATAAAATAGCCAAAATCATTACCCTAGATTAAAGGTGCTTTTTTATGACTAGCTCTTTCTAGTCCAATCTTAAGAAACAATTAAGAAATTGTATTTAGCGTTCTGCTAAAAGCACAGTTGCAGCTTCCTTCTGTGCTTGCTGGCTTTGCAGAATCAGCTGCTAAAATTCTATAAAAAACCACAACTGTCCTGCTTTATAATGAAGTACCTAACAACAATATTTTATATATAACTATGTTCTACAGTTGGGACAGTAGAGTTCAGTTGTGCTCAGCTCATAGTGTACACTTTGGGCTCTTCAAATTCAGTATATTTCTATCACAACAGAAAGGCTGCTGAAATTAGATTATATCTAGCTTAATACAGTCTTATTCAAAGAAAAAGAAAAGGAAAAATCACTAAGGGGAAAAACTGACCTATGCATCAAAAAATTTTTAAATATCTGTGTTTTGGAGGGCACTACTGCTGTTTGCAATAATGCCTAGATCAAATTTTGAAAATGTAGTCAATTCAACATCATTTTTTTTATTGGGTAAAGATTCACCCTCATGAGTTTCAAGTGCTACTTGTAAATCCTGCACTCTGAGGGAGCCACTGATAGCATCCAGTTAAACAAGAGCAGACGTGAAAGGTTGCACGTGGTCCTTGCCTGTTTTTTAAAACATTTTTGTTATTTACTGGTAGGTTGAAAAAAAAATATTTTCTTAGCATCTGTGGTAATTACATTGTTCTTCATGATGTGGTTTAAGGCTTTGAAGTCAAAGCCTTCATTTGAACAGTAGTATTCCTTCATTCTCCTTCAAAATGGCAGTCTTTACCTCTGAAATTTGGAGCAAATCTAGGTATTTATTGCTGCAAGTCTTAGTGGAGCTGTCCTGCCATAAATTTCACGTGGAATAAAATGTTCATTATTTTAAAGGAAGGATTTATTTGCTTCCCCAAAGTGCTGTCATCCTGGACTGTGTATCCTTCTAACATCTCCTTCTCTTTGCCCCAGCTTGTTGAACCACTGACACCCAGTGGGGAGGCACCAAACCAGGCTCATCTGAGAATTTTAAAGGAAACAGAATTTAAAAAGGTTAAAGTCTTAGGCTCTGGAGCTTTTGGCACTGTTTACAAGGTAAGATCACCATGTTTCTTTTACCCTTTTAATCTTTCTCCCTCCAGCAGAAGCCACCCAAGCAAAGCATGATGTGGAGCTGCTGTCATAGCTTAGATTTTATGATTATTTACTACATTTTAAAGTATGTATATATTGAATGTTAGAGATATGACTCAATCATTAGTTGAGTTATGAATCGAGTAACATGGGAAGTTTTGTATAAGATGTTGCCAAAGCCATAGTGTTGAACCTGGGAAATAAAAACCTGTACTTAAAAACTACCGTAGCCAAATACACCTTGTTGTGAATATGAGGAAAAAAAAAAGAAATGCACGTTTGTCATCTCAGTGCTAAGCCATTTTTTCTGTGTGGTCTGGAGTCTTGTTTCAATAATTGTCACTCAGTCTTTTGTTAGAACTGACTCAGATGTGTGGAAGTGACTACACACCTTCAATTGTGGAGGTCCACAGGGTATTTTTTTCTCTTGGTGTTTGTTTTATCCTGTGCATTTCTTCTTCACCAATTTCCAGTTTTGCATGCTCCTCCTTTTATTCAGGTTATGTGTTTCAGACTTTGCCAGCAGTACTGAGATATTGTAAATTCATATATCTCTTTATAAAGCTCTGTATTCTGAAACAGGCTATGGCTAGGACCTTCAGGGCCACAAATTCCATTGGCCTCCAAAAATATGCACCTACATTGTTGAGTACTTCAGCAGTGTCCTTGCAGTACCATGCCATTCACCTGCCACCTCAGTGGCCTCCTGACACTACAGATGCAGAGCACTGAACCAGCAGGATATAAACCTTCCTGCGTATGTTTAGGACTGGATTATTTGTACAGTATAGATGCCATCTTGTTTTCACGAGAAAATGCCAATTTTTTTTCATCCCATGATTTATAAATTGGAAGAGGCAAGGTTTTGCACATGCAGTTGCTGTGATGTGCTAATTATTTGGATTTCAATCCACAAAAAATTCTCTTTAAACATCTCTTGGGCTATTTATACAGGGACAGTAATGAACGTGGATTTTCAAAAAAATATGGTAGAGGTGACCGAAAGAGAAATACCACTCATTCTATTAACAGGAATTTGTTAATGCCCTTGGGTTTTTTGCATATATTTATTGTCTGCCAAGTATTTCCATTTGTCAGAATATTTAAGTCTGCTCAAAAGATGTAAAATGTATATATAATTGTGAGAATTCACCTGAGAGATATAAGACTGAGTAATACTTTGTGCTTCTTTTTGGTAGGGACTTTGGATCCCAGAAGGGGAGAAGGTTAAAATTCCTGTTGCTATTAAAGAGTTGAGAGAGGCTACATCACCAAAAGCCAACAAGGAAATACTTGATGTAAGTTTCATGGGGTTTTTGTCAAGCTGTCAGTGGTCTGTGGATTTTCCTCTGTAACAGCCCAAACGGATTTCAGGATTTTGGGGTGGGTAGAAATATTTTGCACCCCAAACTGCTTTCTCCGTATATGTGAAATGCTTTTTTGTCTTCTATGAAGCCTTTGCTTACAGTCCAAATACTGATAGACTCTTGGGGTAGCAGGTAAGGTGAGGTTAAGACCATATATTTACAGCTAATTCTGCTTTCTTTATTCTGACATTTCAGGACTTAAACTGTGGGATTCATTGCCACTATAGCAGTAGAACTAAAACCAGTATAGACATCCCTAATGGTTTTTGAATCCTGGTATTGCAGATTATCATAAGCTAGTTGCTTGGTTACATAGGGTTAAATTAACTATAAATCCATAAGGAAAAAATATCCCAGCTGTCCCAATTTCTCTGCCATGAACAGCAAGAAGTTATCTCGCTTCCTGAAAGAGACCTGGGAATTTTATTTTCTTCCTTGGATATAGCTCATCACTTCAGGAAATGGAGAAAAAGTCGATGAGACATTGTTTCAGGATGTGTGAGTGTATGAATTTACAACAAGTGAGCCAGAATTCTAAATACAAAGTTCCTTGAACTTGGAATAACTAAAAATCAGAATTTTCTTGCTAGATCTGAAGCCACACAACACAAAGCACGAAGGATTTGTATTTATATACAAGGCAAAGAACATGCTGAGTACTGAGGAGAGCACTCTGTTCAGTATATGTTCAGTTTTCCTGTGCTGTGGTTCAGTCCTCAGCAACAAAACCCACATTTGTGTATGTCCTCTTCAGCATTTTGAGCCTATTGAATCACTCTGGAGGACCAGTCAGCCCAGGGACTCCCCAAGCAGCACAGTGTATTTAGTACAGATGAAGTCTTTAAGCTTTCCATTGGTATACATGCATGAGTATGCCTCTCAAAAACATAGGTTGGAAGCCTAGATTTAGCAGGGACTGATCTATCAAGTGCTTATTTACTGGGTACACATCCCCACTGTGACCCAAATGGACCAGCGACATTCAGGTCTACAGCTTGGGGCAGCTTATTTGCATTACAGTCCTTCAGCCATGGGGAAAATTCTGGATTTTTGTTATTTTAGTACAAATTGAACCACTTTAGCAGTAAATTTGTTTTGAAAAACTTAATAATCCAGCTTCTTATGGCAAATGGCACCTCAGGCTTATGTCACATGGTTCAAGCTGACCAAATCACATAGTGAGCAGTGTCAGGATGAAAGGCTGTGAACAAACCTACCTGTGTTACTGATGATAATAAAGCACACTGGATTTGTCCAATCACCCTGAATAAACAGTGTTACTCCAGTGCTTTACTTCGACAGATCATGTGTTCTGTGCCATGTAATCTGACACATGTATTGCAGCAATGCAAAAGAATCTGTGGTCCATCTCAGAATCCATACATGAAGCAATACTCATCCTGATTTTGATATAGTTAAACTCTGGCCCATTTTCAACCTGTCCCCAGATCCTCAACCCCAGTGGCCCAGGTCCCTGGTCCTTGCCTGCCTGTAGGCAAACTGCAGTCCCACTCTTCGCTGGCTTTCCCTGTATTGAGGAGCTGGCAAAGATGCTGCTCAGCTGCCTGTCCTGAGCTCTGCCCCTCATTTCCCTCTTCGCAGTGATAAGAAGTGTAACACAGTCTTAACTGCATTAAATTCCCATATACTGAAAGAAGGGTTAATGAATAAGCCTGCAGTGCTGTGTCCTGCCTTCAGCAGATGTTCAGAGATGTGGGGACTGTGGCATCGAAGTACTTTCTCTTTTCAAAGAAGTTTCTGTATCAAATCCCCACATTATCTTTCTGGATTTTCATTGAATTACGATGTGTAACAAAAAGCTTTTTTTTTTTTTTCTCAGTCCTGTTCATTTTTCAGATTATTTGGTCGGTGAACTTCATACTGTATTTCAGAAGAAAATTTAATTAAACACTAAACCAGTGCAAGAAGTCAGAGAGATGATTCCAAAAGCTCCTCCTGAAACAGATTTTTGCTACACAAACAATTTTTCAAGGTCACTGAAACCTCCGAGATAATAATGTCCAATTAAAGATGGTTTGTCTCACAGAAATGCACTTAGGTATAGGACAAGCACAGCAGCTTAAGCTCATACAATCCAGGCGAGCTCTCGTTGGCTTTATTAGGGTAGGGCTAATTCAGAAGACTGTTGTTGAATACCAAGCATACTTGGAGCAGGTCAGAGCGTACCACAGAGATTTCCAAGATAAACAGTTGAAACAAAGGCCCACTTTAATGTCTTGGGCTACTTAGAGAGACCCAGGACCGCACAATAGCTCCCTTCTGCTCCCTGCGAGGAGGCAGTGGCCTATTTTACTTTGCAGTCTCAAATGTAGAAGGCAGTGTCAATGCTTGGATGCTCTCTGGAAGCTGTGTGGCCTCTACGCCCACCCTGCTTCATCAGCATCCCAGTTCTCAGCCCCCAGGTCAGCCCTCATGGGCTGCACAGCAGATGGGCAGTGAGAACAGCTCTGACCCTGCAGATTTTTCCCCCCCACCTGCTGAAATGAAAACAGTATGGATCTGAATGCTGAGAGGAAGCAGGGCAAGAAACAGACGTCCTTCATTGGTACAGTGGCTCAGGTTGGAACCCTAAGGAGATTTAGCATGTTTCAGCCTCTACGTGTATCTAAGCATCGTGTAGTGGATTCACAAAGCTCTCTAAAAACACTGCTCTAAATATCTACATAATTGAAGATCATGTTGTACTCTTGCTTTATCTTCCCTCGGGCTAGCCTACAGAATCCATGTTAGTCTTTACAGAGGGATGTTTGTCAGTGCCCTGCTCACATCCTTCAGGAGTCCTTCCCCAGTTCTGGCAGACATTGTCTTTAACCTGGCTGCCGTTTTAATCCCAGAGTCTCCAAAACAAGGATACCAAATGCAAAATCAGCACCTCAGAAGAAAAGTGCATTATATTATGTGCTGCTTAGGCTGGAACATCAAACAACATTACCAAGACCAGAAATTATTGCTTAGGAACTTGGCTTGCTTATTTCTTGAACGTCATAGCTTTAATAACTTCATTTAATAATAGTGCTTACCAGATATTTAGCTATGTAACATCTGTGGAAAGCTTGTTAGATGATGAGTAAAGTGCTATGGTATTTAATTTCTTAAGCTCTTTAAAAGTACATATTTGCTCCATTCCCTGCCATGATAGTGGTCTGGCTCTTATTTCAAGCTTGGGGGGGTTGCTAGCCTAGGGTTAACTTGCCAAGGAATGATTAGTTGGTGTCACTTAAGATGTTGAGTCAAGGTGCTGCATGAAAAAAATTCCCATTTATTCCCCATTGTGTTGTTTTTCAATCAGATGGCTTTTAAAATGCCTAGAAGTGAAGTACTATAAGTCAGACACAAAATTAATTAAAAAGAAAACACAACTTCAGCTCTTATTTATAGCCCCTATTGTAATTCATTCTTTGAACCTGCACTTGACAGTGGGTGTCATATAAATGTAGATCTCAGATTTAAATCTGTGAGTAGTTTTTTGCATTCAAAAACCTGTTAAAGGATGTATTTAATGTGTCTGGAGTGTGTGGCACCAGCCTCTGAAGGGGTCTCTCCTTTCTTGCAGAAGAGCAAGGGAAGAGAAAGAACCTTGGGTAGCTTAGCTAAGTACTTAAAGCTGCATAGAGTAAAATCAGGCTTGAAAGAAGTGTTTTTCCCATATTTATGGAACTCAGACCCAAATTCCAGTTGACCAAAGGGTTTATCATGCTTAGACTCCCACATAATAAGTCCCTTCCTGGTATCATTTGCATTGTTATATGGGCCTAAAAGAGCTGTTCCAATTGGGAACAATGTTTTCTCCAGTGCTGCTTAAAGTAAGACGTGTTCAGACTTCTTAAAAGGTGAACTGATTATTAACCTGTTTGGTTTGACATGAACTGATGAACTGGCAGTCTCATCCTAGGTGACAGCTTTTGACTTCTGGATAAGTACTAACCCAGACAGATGGACAGAGGTCTCAAAAGTACTGATTTCCAGTCAGTTTTGTGAAAAGATTTTGTGGTCACAACAAAGCCATCTGGCACATGTTCTCAAGATGTGTTGCTTGTTCTCCAAATTATGAAATCCCATCAGCATATAGTTGGTGTTCAATTTTTAAATTCCTCCTAAGTCCCTAAGTTCTGTCCCCAGCACTTTATGTCCCATGTTTGATTGGTTTACCAACAGTGGGAAACTGGCCCTTTTGCAGCATCTCAGTGAAGCTTCAGCCTTCAAAATCTGGATCTTCCAGTGAGTGGGGGAAACTTGGTCCACAGAGTGGAAAATAAAAGTATTTTGTATGTGATACAGGGCACAGAGTTTGCATATTGCATTTTAACCTCCTGAATGACTGGCTTATTTTATACTGCCTCCAAACACTTCTGTCATGCCATACTGAGTGTTTAACTTTTTTTTTTTTCCTTTCTCCTCAGGAAGCTTATGTGATGGCCAGTGTAGACAATCCTCATGTGTGCCGCTTGCTGGGAATCTGCCTGACTTCTACTGTTCAGCTGATCACACAGCTGATGCCTTATGGCTGCCTCCTGGATTACATCCGAGAGCACAAGGACAACATTGGTTCCCAGTACCTTCTCAACTGGTGTGTGCAGATAGCAAAGGTAAGTGGACCAGCACACCACCAGATCAGCTAAAACTGACTCCCACACAGAGATCTGACAGCTAATAATGTATTTATTTACTTAATTTTCTCTGCAAGCCTTTATGTTCTACCACATGGCTCCTAGATACCTGATACTTAAC
Organism: Heliangelus exortis; assembly: GCF_036169615.1. NCBI lineage: Eukaryota > Metazoa > Chordata > Aves > Apodiformes > Trochilidae > Heliangelus > Heliangelus exortis. The sequence goes on along the minus strand of NC_092423.1, from coordinate 53,902,031 downwards.
TGCAAGCAGTTATTTTGCCTTCAAGAATTTACCATTTTCAAGCTGCTGTGCAAACCATAACTAGTCTTCAAAATTCACCCAGACAGCTTAATATTGTCACCAAGGCATTTATGTCCAAACCAAACACCCTGAAATGAAACAATAACGTGAGGCAACAAAGCTGTGGCTGGGAAAGGAGTTGAATTTGATAGTTGCCATGCCAAAGTGCTGCTTCTGTCAGTAGATTTCTTTGAGCTCTGCCATGAGGCAAACAGTGATATTGTCCTTCTGTGCCTTGGACAAGCACTCTGATTTTTCAGGCTGAAATCTCTGAGGCCTGGGGATCAAATCTGATGATTAATAAATACCAGCTCCGTTCTAGTGCAGGCTGGCTGTGACTGAAAGACATTCAAGCACCCCAAGGCTGTTGTGTAATTTATAGGCACCAAGTCAGTGCCTGTAATCTAATTGCTGTGGCCATAGTGTCAAATGAAAGATTCATTATCAGACCTGGCACTGTTTGGCACAGAGAAGAGCAGCAAAGAAGACTGAAATACAGCTTCTTGCCATTAGCAGCAATATGATGTGCTTGGAAGTTGGTTAGCCAGTTGCAAGCATGGAAGAATGGAGCAAAACCAGGGAAAAAAAAATAGCTGCAGTTGGTTGGAGATTTGTCATATGAGATAGCAGCGTCCACAGAGCCCAGCTGCTTTAATTGCTGCTTACTTCAGGAATGACAGTCTGCTAGCTAACCACATACTTACAGCCTTATCGGCCCCTCGAGACCTTGTATACATCCCAGTATGGGATGGCCATGGTTTTCGTTCAGGAAATATGCTGAGAACCTCAGAAATGTATCCACCAAAAGTATACAGAGCACATTTTTCATCTCGGTGTGTGTACTTTTTTACAGTGTGCTCCCACAGCAAGTGATTTTTAATTTATGCATCCACCTGGGATGTGAAGAGCCTTTTTCTGACTCTTACTCTCTTGTTTAAAATCAGTTTCTGCTCTGGCCAGGTTTCAGTCTCTTTGGAGGATGAACTAGAGGCTACATTACCCTCCTCCTTCTCCTCATTAATTTTTAAGGTGGCAGAATCAGTCCCCAGATTGATCCCTGGGGCATCACTTGCCCAAAAGGTTGCCATTCACAATTGTTAGCTTCTGTTTGATTTTTTTCATGTCGGTTCAACATTTGCCCATAGCAACTTCTACCCGCTCCAGATATGCCTGACCTTCAGCTTTCTCCTTTGTGCTGCTCCACACTGAAGTTCTCCTCAAAGTGCTCATAAATCACATATACAGCTTTTTCCCACCAATGTGTCTGATCTTACTACTCTGATAAAGTCATGCTAGATTTTTGGACATTCTCCAAGACTTCAAACATGTACTTCAGCAAGGGAAAAAATTGAAAGGAATATATTTATGTCTGGTTACTAAACAGCAGGAGACAAGTTCCCAGTGAAGTTTTCTTTTTTATTTATTTTTGTTTTCACAGCTTTGAAATAAGTTTTCTTTGCATCTTCTACAAACAGTGTTTTTCACTGAGTTATGGAATCCTGTCTTTCAGACAAGATGTTATGACAGTGCATCAACACTCCATATGCAGGAACACTGCAAAGTAACTCTTTGAACACACTGGACTCACACTTAAAAGATGAAAACTGGCTTAAGCCCCAGGCCTGCACATAATTACAGATCTGCTGAACATTATAGACAAGCAGCTCAGCATCTTTGGTGTGCAGTTGTGTATGTGCACAGGTCCTTAAGTTATCAGTGTCTTAAATAGCTTAGTGTGAAACTGATCCTCTGCTTTTCAGCAGCTTTAAGTCTTACTAAGTCCCTGCAGCAGGACATGTTTAGCAGGAATTTTTTGTGATCTTTATTTTTATTTAAGGTAGTCAGCTTTCTATTGGGAGCTCAAGATTTTTTGTTTCAGAGTTCTGCTCGCCAAAGACCTATTTATGTAACTAAATGCAGGCTCCTAGTGGCACCGTGCCAGTTTGTCTGGGTGGTTTGTTTTGGCAACAGTAGCAGCACTTGGGTGAACTTCTGCTGAGGGACTCCAGAAGAGGATTTGATGGTGGTCCAATTTAGCAGTGGGCTTAGGAAGGAGGTGGGGGCTGGAAGGGAGTTATTCCCTCCAGTGCTCTGTCATCACATCAACTTGGTCATTTTGGTGCTAACTTTGTATGTTAGAAGTACTTTTTTAATTAATTCTCTCTTCATAAAAATACAAGCACATAAGCTGCTGCCAGCAGAAATCTATCAACTGGGAATAATTGTGGTTTTTAGAAAAGATCTTGCAGAAAACTTAAAAATCATGATCTTCTTTATTTTATACACCAAGAGACTGGAGTTTAGGGAAAGGGGGAATAATCTCTGTGGTCAGAAATGCAGCTGTTAGATTCATACCTTAAAAGTCAAACCAGCACAATTAGTCCTAATCTTCCATGAGAGGCAGTTGTACCAAAAAAGCACGTATGCTATGGCAAACCCAGTCTAATCATGGGAGGCAGTGAAACTGGAAGAACTTGCCTTTTAAAAGAGGACTTGAAAATACATGCAACTCTGAGCTCAGCCATAAAATGGATTTTTTAAATTTTATTTTATTTTATTTTCTCACCTTTGTGGTGGGATGCCTCATTGTTAGCAGGGACAGGGCAGGGTGTGCTGTAACAAGATGCAGAATTGGCAGCTTTGAACAAATAATTTCTTATTTTTGCTTGGACTCTTTCCTCAGGTCATTAGTGTCTACATACTGTCCGTAGGCTTGGCCTATGTGTATATGAACAGTGATAGTTAGCTTCCTGCACTGTGCTATCCTGAAGTCACTGGGGTTGCACAAGTGCAGCTGAAAGAAAGGTTTGCCTCCTTATTTGTTACTCTTATCCCAATTTTATAGTTGCTGCACTAAATCCCAAAGGTACCACATCCCCTGCTTATACCTGCTACTGTCCCTTTTTTCTCCATGACTCTCCTGGCACATTGACCCATAAAAAAGGTTTCCAGAAGGTAATAGTTACTTCTCTTTGTAACTGTGCAACTACACAACCTTACTCTGCAATAAGTGTCATGTAAATCAAAATAGCCAACCTTATGCTGAAGGGTTGTAAGTTGCCACGTGTTTGTGGTGGTGTGTGTACTGGTACCTCAGAGCATCTGAGGTTTGGTAGCTTGTTTGCACATCCAAGTCTGTCATACTGCAGGGAATGAACTATTTGGAGGAGCGTCGCCTGGTGCACCGGGACCTTGCTGCCAGGAATGTCCTCGTTAAAACTCCTCAACACGTGAAAATCACGGATTTTGGGCTGGCAAAGCTGCTTGGTGCTGACGAGAAGGAGTATCATGCTGAGGGAGGCAAGGTAAAGTGTATTGGAGAAATGAGGCACTGCATGTTCATCTGTGTTTGTGCTTGCACCAGAGCCTTAAGCACAGGGGGGAAAAAAAAAAAAAAAAAAGAGTGGCTGGGCTTTTCAAAGCCCTCAGCTGCTGTCTCAGCTTGCTGCCTTTGAAGACTGTGGGAGTCCTCTGAAATCAGCTGAAGCAGCATCAGGCCAGTGGGACTGCAGTGGGAGTGGAGGTAGCAAAGCAGTGAATGCTTTTGAAATTCCCACCCAGAATGTCTGGGAAAAGGCAAGATTTTTTTTTTTTTTTTTTTTTTTTTTTTTTTAAATTAAAAAAAAAAAAAAGAAAGAAAGCAGGGCTGAATTAATCAGTGCAGCCAACACCAATAACACCATTTATGAAGAGAAAGGGAATGCTGTATATTTATAATATGCATAGCAGAAGAAAGACCTGTCAAACTTGGTTCAACACGCCTTCGTGTTGTACTACGTGCTGGTGGAGGGAATGTGTCCTGCTGAGAAATTAGAAAGAAGCTGCTTGCAAATATTGCAGAGATCATAAATGGAAACCATATGAGTGCAGATCAGTCTGTCATACGGCCTGAGATTGGATTTGTGTCCTGTTATGATAAGAAAAGATGAAAAATATTGTAATTTGTCTGTTCAGAGTATTGTAAGACTAATTTGTAAGAGATATTTCTATTATGCCTAATATTTCACAATTTCCCAGGTTCAATATAATAAAATAAAATAATAAAAAGGGACTCAAAAGTTGCTTGGACTGACACTCAGATACTTGTGCTGCTTGTTGGTTTTTTTTTTGGTTGGTTTTTTTGCTTTCTGCAACAAAGCTGTTGGTTTAAACACCACCTGGTGGCAAATATTGCTGATAAATTTTGTGTAAGCCTCTTATGGTTCATTTGTGATTTTTCCTAGGTTCCTATTAAATGGATGGCCTTGGAATCAATTTTACACCGGATTTACACTCACCAAAGTGATGTCTGGAGTTATGGTGAGTCTAAACTCATTTATAATTATTGCACAAGTGGTGAAAAATTGCAGAATTTGCTAGTGACTACACAGACCTTCTTCCTTCCTTTTATGAGAATACTAAAAGAATAAATGTAAACAATGGACCCAAATAACCTATTCAATAAAATAAAGTTCCCATGAAATTGCATTCTAGTGAGGCTTAAGATGTTTTGCAGAATATGCTTTCAAATTACACAAGCTCTTTGCCAAAAGGGGCTGAAGCTTCATGTGCTGAAGTTCTGCTGAGGCTTTTCTTCAGCAGCTTCATATGAAATATAACTGGGCTGAAAATAAAACCACATAATTGGAGGTAGGACTTAAAACCATCAGCCGTGCTGCTGTTAATCAATGTAATTCTGCTGTGACCTAAAATGGCTTTGGCATCCTGCTATGCAGAGAACAACTCTAAAAGGGAATCAAAGTTATTAGCTCCTTAGATATTAACTTTATGTTTGGTATAGTTTGTAAGCCAGCTTGAAAGAAACAAGAGCAGAAAGGGAACTTCTTAAAGCAACTTATTCCAAAATTTCCACGGACCCTTGTATTCCTGGAAAAAAATTAATACAGATGGTCAGATCCTGTGTACGTTAGAAAAAGTACAGCCTCTGGTCTTTTTAATCCATTTATGTATCTTGGCATCCAAAATCTTGTTTTGTATCCTAAGCTACCAGGCAGTCACAACAGCTACATCACGAGTGTATGTGGCAAGTCAGCAAACAACACTGAGGCAACTGGTTTACACATCTTTCAAAAACTGGTCTTGCTCATCTCCAAAGAGATTGTTTTCAAACAAAAATACAACTTCCATTTTTAAAACCACTTGCTGGGTTGGAGTCTAGAGACTGTAACCTGCATCTCCTTTTTGTGAGTCTGGGAAGTTTGTGAGATGTTCAACACTGAGATACTAGCTGAGATTTAGAAACAAAACAAAACAAAACAAAACAAAACAAAACCCAAAACAAACAGCAACAACAAAAAACCAAAACCACACAAAATGTCCCCCCTAAAAAAACCTTAAAAATGAAACCAGGATGAATACAACCTATTTCATTAATTTGTCTCTCTTCAAAGTATTGGCAGAAAATGTTTTTCCCTGGTGGGGCTCTGGCAATGCAGCACCTCTGGGAAAGCCTTTTTTCCTCACCACCTCCCTGCACCCAGGGCAAGCACCCTGGCTCCCAGCAAAGCCTCTCTCATCGTCTTCTCATCCTGCCTGCAGGTGTGACAGTTTGGGAGCTGATGACATTTGGGTCCAAGCCATATGAAGGGATTCCTGCCAGTGAAATCTCCTCTGTCTTGGAGAAGGGCGAACGTTTGCCCCAGCCTCCCATCTGTACCATCGATGTGTACATGATCATGGTCAAATGTGAGTTCACATTCGGGGTTGTGGGTGCTCATCTAAGTCAGTGTTGTCTTTGTTATGTCACATTTGTATATGGTGTGTTCTCAGTGACTGCACAGAAATAGGGTTAGGTGAAGGGAGTGGTGACACCAGAGTGTGCTCCCGCACCTTGAGCTTTAGCTAGGAACACAGAATATGGTTTCATTTGTCACTAATTCGGTCGGGTAATGTTTTTTCACCATTCACAGCACTGGCTGATATTCTCAATTATTTAAAACTGTTATTATCAGGCAGTATAAATCAGCGTAACAACACCCACTTTACTTGATACTCTAGTTTTATATGTGTAGAAAATAAAATTAACACTGCTTTCTTCTCCAGTCTCCCTCTTAGTTCAGTAAAGTCCAATTATATGCCTCCCCCTGCAATCACACACACAGATCATGGGATACTTTTACCAAAGGAGTGCTGTGAGCACAGGCATCAGCCATAATGGCAGATGCACACGTGTATCAAGAGTTCTGCATCTGATTTTTGGATGGCTCTTTTCCAGCACACAGATGTTGCTCTGAAGTAGCACAGGAGCTAGGAGTCTCTCAAGTACTTTTTGGTCATTGTTACAGTACATCAAAGGGATTCTGAACCCTAAATTCATTTTCCATCTCTATCAGCTGCTAAAATGTTGGATTATTATCTGGCTTACTGTGCATCTCTAGACCATGAGTGCTGCATTCCTGCTCTCTGCCCTTTGTGTTTGTGACGATGCTGGTGAAAAGCCCACTAGGTGGCATTTAAGACCGTCTCACCGGAGCAAAATTTAGCTATTCCTGAAACAGGAAGCAATCCACTATTCACAGTACTTTCAGGGAGTCCTGGAGTGTCCCAGTGTTGCTTTGTCAGGACAGTCATGGCACGGGGAGAGCCCAATCCTGTGCTCACCAAAGAGAACAGATACTGGATCCAGGTATGTGCACCAAGCTTGGGAGATGCCCAGACCCACAAGCAGTGTCCTGGAAACTCCTCCCCATTGTTGATGAACCCTGCTGACACCTCATCCCTGCCAACTTCTCTGCTTGCAGCAATTATATCCCAGATCTTCAAAGAAAATACCTTCAGGGGCTCGGCTTTTGCAATGCTCAGCAGCTCCATCCATTGCCCTTCCTTTGGGTTAGTCCAGATGCAGAAAGCATGATATTTTTCCAGGCATCTACTAATGGGGTAATTGTTACTTCTAGAACACCACCAGTGGAGAGTCCACATCCCCTTTCGTACTGTTACACTGAATTTAAATGCAAGAGCATGAGGATCTGAGGTCTGAGTCTTCCTTTGGCCACAGGACTTGGCTGCACACCTTTCTCTTCTCTGATCACCCCATATTTGCAGGCAACAGCACAGACCCTGTTGAAGCTGCTATTTTATCTAAACAAATTCTGGATTTCCAGTCATCTCTTTCATAAACTGAGAACATAAACCAAAATGTTCAAAGTTATTGCACAAAAAAAATTTTTTTTTCTTTTATTAAGAAGCAGTATTTAAACATATGCAACTCAGACATAAATTCAGACGTAGTAGATGCTGCTTCTACGACAGTGGTAAACTTCCAAATGCTCCAAAAGCAAAAAGGATTTCTTTCTGAATTAGCAAGGGGTCATATTTCTACCATAGTAAAAGGTCACTGACAGTGATGAGATTTTTGTCTAATGCTGATTTCAGATGGCATATTATCACTTCATTTCTCTATTAGGATAAGCTGTTTCTTGTGAGTTCCTCCAGACACACTGAACTTGGCCTTTCGTATTTTTAATTTTAGACACAAGGGCCTCTACATCAACTCGTCTGTTTGTCGATAAAAGAAACTGTGGGTTTCCTAAGTAATCTCACGAGTTAAACCACCAGTATCTGTATTCAGAATCTCTTCTAGCATTGGTCCACCCTAAGCTGTAGGACTTGGTTTTGTTGAAGTCCGGTTACTAATTAAATACAGTTTAGATATGGTTAATCTTTCAAAATGTCCCCAGCAAGGATGTTCAGAATTTTGGAAAATATCTGGTACAGAGGGTAGCTTCTGCTTTAGTCTTCCCAGAATTTCGTGAAGCAATGCACTGAGGACTAGATGGTCAAATCACCACACATCTGCTGGTGCCCAATGAAGTCATTCTGCTTTCCCTTTCAAGAGCTTTTTCAGAGCAGCATAATTTGGACTGTTCAAGGCTGGCCACCAGTTTTATATCCTCAGGACTGATGCAGCTTTATAGCTCAGGTGGGACCTGCCTGCCCAAACAGTAATAGGCCATCAGGAGACAGCCTCAGCCTGGACCTCTTCCAACAAGGGTTTTTATTATCTCTTTCATTCTTTCCCAAATTGCCAAGATGCGCATTTTGAATGCTGAGATTCACAGCAGTTGTTGGTAATTAACTTTTTATAGCGGTCCCTTACATATAAATCTTTAAGAGCATGTATGGTGCCAGTCTTTTCTCTGTTACACTTTATTTTAAGCGTGTGTTTTATCATGAAAGCAACTTTATTTGTGTGGTGCATGCCCTGTCATCCCTGCAGGCTGGATGATCGATGCAGACAGCCGTCCCAAGTTCCGTGAACTGATAGCGGAGTTCTCAAAAATGGCCCGTGACCCCCCGCGCTATCTCGTTATACAGGTACTAAACCCAGTGGTAGGAAGATGTCTGATGGCATTTAACATGAGGCCCAAAAGGATAAGCAATACATATAAAAACATATGATATGGATAATTTACTTTCTGGGTTTTAGCACATCCAGCTAGAACCACACACAGAATTTCAAGACTGATCACTGTTTTCACAGCGGTGGTCTCAGTAACAGTCCATACTGCAGTCCTGAGAGGGGAAGAGAGTCTGGTCCTCATCAAAATGCAGATATTTTGCAGCAGCATAGACAGAGATTGCAGGCCCAAATACCCGTAAATTCTTGGCAAATTTGGTTAAACACACAAATTAAGATTTTTACATCTTGGACCTCTTGATATATTACTTCGTGTCTCTCAGAGGAGAGGATAATGAAGGTTTGAAGGGAGTCTGCAAGTTCACTGTCATGATGATTTGTCTCACAGGGAGATGATAGGATGCACCTGCCCAGTCCTACGGACTCCAAGTTTTATCGCACCCTGATGGAAGAGGAGGACATGGAAGACATAGTGGATGCAGATGAGTATCTCGTGCCACACCAAGGCTTCTTCAACAGCCCCTCAACATCTCGCACTCCTCTCCTGAGTTCATTGGTATGAAACTTTTCTTCTGTGGAAACACAAAAAGCAATTTTAAAAGTGAACTGTTTCTTATACTGTCTGTATTTTCTTTCTCTTTTTTAAGAGTGCTACTAGCAACAACTCTGCTACAACCTGCATTGACAGGAACGGGGTAAGTGGGATGACTTTTAAAAAAGGAGAAATTTCTGTGTGGATTAGCTTCTACAAATCAGTCCCTTTAAATTTATTTTCTCTACTTCCAACCTAGCAGGGGCACCCTGTAAGGGAAGACAGCTTTGTCCAGAGGTATAGCTCAGACCCAACGGGTGCTTTCTTGGAGGACAGCATAGACGATGGCTTCTTGCCAGCCCCAGGTAAGTACCTTTCCTCTGTTTCAATCCCACAGCCACTCATTCACAAGCCATTTTCTTGTCAATATAATTGTCCTTCCTTTTCTGTAGAAAAGAAGCAATCCAAATGCTTCCTACCATTTTTGCTTGGTAAATGGGAGTGGAAATGCACGTGCATATCCCTTTCTTAGACTTTTTTTGTCTGCTTCTGGCCCCCTCTCATTTGGGTTCTTTCGTGAGCTGGGATCTTCATGTTTGCTATGTGGTGCCAGGGAGTTTGCATGCCTGGTCATATGTTTAAAGCTTTCTACCACCCCTGAACTTTAAAAAATATCCTCTAAAAAGGTTTCACAGCTTAAACCATTTTAGCAATATGAACAGCTTTCTGGCATTTTGATTGCTTTCTGATACACAGAAGGCAGCTCATGGTTTCACGTGGACTTAGAGCGTAGGCAGTTGGAGAGTGAGCCAGTGAGCGCTGATGGAGCTGATACTGGGTTATGCAGCCAGGATGCTTTGTGCCCTTAAAAAAACCTAACCAACCCTTCCTAGAATACACCACAGCTAAAAAGGGTGAAAGACTCTGCAAGGGATGGCATTTAAGTGAGATGTGGAATCTCTGTTACTGCTAATCTTGTATTTTCTAGGCACTTTCCTCATTTCTAAACATTTTCCTAGGGAAATGGCTTCTGGCAGCAAAGCTCCCTGGCTGCGATTTCAGAACAGTATCTGGGGTGTAGCCACCCACATATCACTAAAATCAACAGTAGCTATCTCTCTCTCTCTCTCTTGTGGTCCAAGCCATCTTTCTGCTGCTTTGCAGACTGAATTCCTGAAAGTGAACTTCAGGTCAGCTTGTTTGGTGCCCTGGCACAGCAGTCCCTGCCTTTGGCTCTCTTCTGCTTCAGGAAGTTCAGTGAGATGCTGTGCATGAAAAGCTGGTGTTAGCTGGGTTGAAATTAAACCTCAGGTGATGCAAATGGCTGCATTCATTATGTGTCCTCATTTTCCTTCCTTCTCATTTTTATTTTCTTTTTATTGCAGAGTATGTAAACCAGCTGGTGCCCAAGAAAACGTCTGCCTCAGCAGTCCAGAATCCAATCTACAACAACTTCTCACTGACAGCAAACTCAAAGGTCCCCACAGACTCCAGCTACCAGAATTCACACAGCACAGCTGTGGACAATCCTGAGTATCTCAACACCAACCAGTCTCCACTGGCCAAAACAGTCTTCGAGAGTTCTCCATACTGGATCCAGGCGGGCAACCATCAAATAAATCTGGACAATCCTGACTACCAGCAGGACTTCTTACCAAAGGAAACCAAACCTAATGGTCTCTTGAAAGTTCCCGCAGCTGAGAACCCAGAGTACTTGAGGGTAGCAGCACCAAAAAGCGAATACATTGAAGCTTCAGCATGACCATAGGGAACTTCTTCTTGCAGCAAGGCAAGCCAGACTGGGTGAATCGCCTGGCTGCTGTTAGAACAGACTCCAGCTCAGAGGAAATGGTGACTGCAATGAATCAATAAGCACACCTTTCTTTTTTCAGCATGGAGGCTGAAACTGCAAAGCCTATCTGATGGTAGTTTGGGTCTTTTCTTGCCCAGTTCCATGTAATTACTGAGGCCCATAGCCTGCTCTCGGATGCACGTTGAGATGGAGGGGGATCTTCTGGACAGAAGTAAAAAAGATACATTCCTTTCATTTTTAAATGATAGCATGGTAAGAAGCCACTCTGGGACGAATTTAAGAACTGTATGCAATGTACAGTCAAGATCCTTTCTAAGTCTTTATTTTTATAAGTGCTTCTAACAGAATTTTTGGATCTTTTACGAGATGAGATGCTTGTACTGCTGGTCTGCTATGTGGTGCTCAGATCACCAGCAGGAAAGAAAAAAAAAAAACAGTGTTACTCAATGGTTTTCCAAAACTTCTGGTACAGAAACAGTTTTTCTAAACCATCAGATTTTTACAAATTAGATCCATATAATGTTTGGCATGAAGAGAAGTGCATCTGAGGAACGTATGGGAAATTCTGCCCTGGGCAGTATGGAGTGGATCACTCCGGGAAAAACTAGCACAAAAAGCAAAATGGCACAACACATCACCTACTGACCACTACTGCTAAATGCTGACAGGAGGAACTCACCTCAAAAGTCATGGTTATAAAGTGCTCTCTAGTCTGTTTTCTGATGGCCAAGCACAAGACTTGTTTTTTCTGATCACTTATGTAGCTGTCAGGTTGTCAAAATGCCTTTCTTCTTCGACAAAACTGTTAAAGATGTTGCTGTAACTGAAAAATGAAGTGTCAAATAATGTTTAACAGACTTTAATTAAATGTCAAGGAAATGCAAATTGTGGCAATTTGGAGCATTCACGAGACAGTCTGGAAGAAATATAGTAAATTAAATCTGACAAGGGCAAGAAATACAGGTAGCTCTAGCCAAGCAGTTTTATTTCCTTTCTTAAATGGGATCAGAGCAGAAATCATTTTCCCTTTTACATTTAGCAAAGAAAAGAGGTATATCAGTGTTAAGGTTTACTCACTTCAAGGCAAGATACTGCCAATTGCTGTACCACGCCAGGGCAGAGCCTGGGGATGGTTGGCTGCCCCTATCCTGGAAGGGCAGAATGGTCAGTGAGAATGAATTGAAGAAAGTAAGAATAATCTGGAGTAATAATCTCTTCTTTTCAGAAACACAGGAATGCCTACTGCATCTGTAAATACCCAGCAGCATCTTCTGTTATCAGTGTGGAATAGACAGATGAGGCAAGGCAAAGATTTTAGCTTGATGGTATGAATCTATCACAGCAGCAAAAGCAGACACTCTTTCCAGGGACTTTAGATAGAGAACTTTAGATTCTTCCATCATTAATATTTCTTACAAATGTAGGAGTAGTAAAGTGCCTAAAGTGTGAATTTAGTCAATAACTTAGATGCATCCCACCAGAAGCCTTGCAGTGCCATTTTAATCAAACCACTAGGTCAAAAAGCAAAGGCACATTGGCTGATTTTGGTACAAAGGCCCTTAACAAGTTGAACACTGGCAGCTTGCTTGAGGGTAGCATAAGTGACTGAGTTGTGGAGGATATGTAATTTGTACTGAGTAGCAAGAAATAGATCTATGCCTCCACTGTGTTTTGAATATCTTAGTATTCAAACTTAGTTTCAGTATAAATATTGCATCTGGAATCCAGGATCAAGCAGCAAATCCTTATAACATTGTTTTTACAGATTTATTGGGAATGAAGAAGAAAAACAGTAATGTGAAATGACCCCTTTTATGAGTAACCCGGTATAAAATGTGTTAGCATCTTGTGTGTGTGCATTAGCTTATTGGGCTCAATGCAGTCAAGAGCAAAGCCATATATTGGGTCAAAATCTAGAGATTGTCTTGTTTGGTACATGCTTGTCACTGTGACCAAGTCTCAGGCACAGCAGTATGGAGGATGCTATGTTTGACTTTGATTATTACTGGCTTGTCTTTAAAATCGGTTCCCACGTCCAGCTACAGGCAGATTTTGCCTTGCATTCCTGAGAGCAGATTTGTTGTGTTGCTCTCACAAGCATGCAACATGTATGGACAGGCCATGCAGCTTTTCTCCACCTATCACCCTGGGGGGACTGTACATAAAACAAAAAAACAGTATTAGCAGAAATCACAGGTGATTTTCAACTTGCTAAATTTGGTATGTCTCCAAGTAGAACTACTAGAAAATCACATAGTTCATGTTCTCCTGCAGAATCTTTACAACACTATTACAAAAAGGATTTAACAAATGTTTTGTGTTAGATAAAATGAGAAAGCCACTAAGAAGTAGCAATATGTATCACCAGCATTATGTAGCATGAATATTATTTAATAGAAGTTAATATGCTTGCCCTTTTAAAACAGTTTAGGAGAGATGCAGTAGCAACTAGTCGCTATAAACAAGGACATTTCTTCTAAGCATTAAGCAGTATAAGTTTGAAAGAGCATCAAAAGTGAAAAAAGTTTCAGTGTATTTGTTTTTAGAAGAAAAATAGGGAAGAGGATTTAGGACCATGAACTCTCGATACAAATGTACAGACTCCCAGTTGATGGAATCAGATGTATTGCCAAGTAGTTCTGGTAAGCAGGCATCCTGTAAGCCATTATTTGTAAATCAGCAACTCAGTAATGATTGTAAAGCCAGCAAAGAGTAAAACCTGGGCAGTGTGTTGTAGTCTATGGGCTGTGTCTGCAGGGCAGATATGATGGTAGTGGGAGAGGCTGGGACTGCGTAGCTGCATCACTGTTGCTGGAGGCATGGGTGCTACATGGAGGGGTGCTCATAGGGTAACAGACATTAGCAGTGTACCAAATAATTTCCAGCAAGCTGAAAAAAAGCAGATACAAATCAATAAGCAGCTGAAATGATCCCACCACAGCTCCCTGACCATGTAGCAGCAAGGAGCCCTGTGCCATAAAGGCGAACACAGACAGCATAAAGCATCATCCAAAAATAATTTGAAAGTTCTGTCTTTCAGGAGGTATGGGTAGGAAATGCTGTTTTTTTGAAGTGCAACTAAATAGGGAAATACAGAAGGCCACAGCCACTTTTGAAAGCTAACAATCTTTCTTATCAAGAAAATTAAAATTTCCATTTTTTCTATATTTCTCATAGAAGGCAAAATAAAACCACTCACAAGTTAGTGCTTAGTGTCTCTAAAACATAAAGCAGTAATTAATATGGAACTGCTTTTGCCATAATAAGTTAACACTTTTAATTACTGCTAAGTATATGAAAATGTAAATTCAGTCAAAAGTCTGCTTCTTATTTTGATGTTTTCCAGTGAGCTATGTATAGTGTCCATGCACTTGACTCCATTTGGGCCTTGGGTTGTTCTCCAGCAAGGGGAGTTAGCTTGGGAAATTTCCTTCATGTTGCAATTGTTCTTGTTAGGTAAATTCTTCTGAGAAGCCAGGGGCTTGCTTTTGTTTCCAGCTGGCAAGCAGCAATACAGTGACTTTTCTGGAGAGAACAGCTGAAATTAGATGGTTGTTTCTGAGACACTTCCAGGTGATGCCCTGTCCCACCACTGTCACCAACAAATGGCCACATGAAGCCCCCAGCATTAGAAAATACAGTCCCATGGTTCATTTGAAAGGAAAGGGCTTGTGTAGAGAGAGTAGTGCCAGGGAAAGGGCAGAGTCAGCCCATCCAGCTGTCAAATTTGCCCAGGGGCATCACTGAAGCCATTGACTGTTTGAGCAGGTTCACAGGGTGCCTGCCCCTGCTAACAGCTTGAAGCAAAACCCTCTTGCAGAGATTGCTTGTGCAAAAACCAGTACAAGCAGCAGCAATAGTACTACGAAGAGAATCTCTTCTCTTGCCTGGGAGATTCAGTAAGGGCTACAACAATGTCATAGCTCAAAGAGATCCCATCACGAGGTGTGTGGAGTGTCCCGCAGTCTGTCTGGGAGTGCTCCAAGGTTCCAAGGAGAAACTTTGCATTTCCAGACAAACACTCATTTTTCAGATTCAGAGTGCAACATCTTATGCTGCCTCTCCAAGTGAGCAGTTATGGTACTCTGGCTTTTTTTTCCCTCCACATTTCTCTGTGAGAAAATATCTGAATCAGGATAAAGTATGAAAATACACCTGTGTCCCCCTTCCTGATGAAAACCGTATACTTATGAAATATTGAACTCTGTTAGAACACTTTGCAAGAATGCTTTGTACTGTTTTATCACCACTGGTTGAAATTTTTATATTGGGATCCCATTTTCTAGCTTTCTTTTTGTAGCTGTTATCTCTTTGTTCTGATATTCAACTTTTAAAAGAGCCTTTTTAGAATACTAAAAAAATAATAGAAAAAAAATTATACAAAAGAAAGACATGACACCTTCAAGTAGCTTGTCAAATAGGCTGCATTAGGACCAAAGATGTAATGTCTTGTTTTCTTGCTTTAAAGGAATAGGGTATTGATTACCACTGCTACAGCCTCTCATCACAGGGAAAAGCTACAGATCTCCATTCTTCATTGGGGTTGGGCCAGACCTCCACAGAGCCAAGAAGGCTTGAACGGAGGGTGAGACTTCTCCATAGAAAACCAAACCGAATATCAGCACCAGGTATCACTTCAGGGTCAGACCTACAACCTCTACTCCATTTCAGTTCCTTTTCATCAACACAATAGCTAAACAGGGACAGTGTCAAGGAAAAAAAAGAAACATGATATTTTGGCTTAGTGTCAGAAAAAAATACAAAAATGTGAAGATTTGACATCATAACTGCTTTTTATGTGGGGAAATATGTAGGCGGGCAGCAAGACTTTAAACTGATAACACTTTGGGGGTTGTATTTAATTATGCAGGGGAGTTGAAATCATAGCATTTCCATGATTGGCTTTACTTTCTGCCATGTGTCCTGCCTCTGTTCAACATCCTGTGTTTTTGGTAGATCACCTGCATTACTGTGGCCTCTTGGACTGAGAATTGCAGGTCTTTCAGAGCTACTGCATGCAATGCCTTCTTCTTGTACAAGGTAGAGAAGAGCATGGTGATAGCAAGCAATACCACAGTTGGAGGTGTTACAAACCCTTGGTGGCATCCAAAAAAAGGGGTTTTCCTGAGGAAAAAATCGTAACTGGGGGCCCAGCTGGCAAAAGACATTCCACTTACTGCACCACTGAAGTCAGCAGGCAAAATGTCTTTGGCCAGGATTCAGAGCTGGTGCCCCAATAACTTTGCTCTCGTCTTCTTACATGGTCCAGATGGGGCTGTCTGAATGCACGACAGGCAGCGCAGGCCTTGTGATGTCTCTCTTACTTTAAAGTAATGGATATATTCTGATTAATAAGATGAAAACCATAAATCAAATCTGCCACTAGTGATTCGACTGCTTGAAGTTGTTGTTCCTAAGTAGCTGTTATGGTACATCATTTCCAGTCTTACTGTAATTTATCCAAACCCTTCTCTTTACCTATCAAAGGTAGCTGGAGGGCGTGCATTTGCAATCTCCATTGTTATCCTCAGATTTAATGAAAGGGAATAAGTGAGGTAGTTGGCTGCCATGGTAGGAAGCTTGGCTCACATACCTAGGTTGCTTTTTTAATTCTCCATTCCTAATATCGTTCTCCTTGAAATTAGTGGAATGTTTAGCTTGATTACACTGAGAGTATAAAACAAGGCTAATGTTGAGTGATTTTTGAAAATCCCTCACAATAATCAGAGATCCTATGGATCTATTGCCCATTTTAGGCTGCTTTGTACTGATGCAACCAACCAACTATAAGGTATAATGTCTTGGTTTTAATAAACTGTCAAGCAATATATCCATAGATACAGGCGGTACCCTCGCAGCATTGTAAAGTTACTCAGCTATGAAAGCACTATTTGTACAATAAGAAACTCTTGACTTTTGTATGGTTTAATGGTTTATACTGTTGATCAAAGATTGTTTGTATATTGAGTGATAAAAATGAGGTGTACATTATTCTTTTTAATTGTTTTTAATTTTTGGAGAACTTTTTATTGTAATATACTGTTGTAACTTGGGTGGGAAGAAATATCAGTGGCTAGCTTGTAGGGTTTGTAGCCAGAGAAGAACTCACATTAAGGGTTCTTCATTGATGGACCTAGATTATTTTTTTTCTGGTAAAAATTGTCACCTTGGGGATTTATCCAGAGCTTAGTGAAGCTAATAAAAAGACCCTTTCCTTTCTCCAACACTCTTTGGCTCTCTGCTTGTGCAGTGCTGGAGTTTCATAATGTGAGCAATAACACAGCTAGCACTTGTGACCATTAGAAATGCAATATGAAAGCCCACGTGCTGCTTTCCAGGGTGCTAATAAGAGCACCTTTCAAATTTCATGGCAGATTCTCACTTCACTTTTTTTATAATAGCAGAAGCAGAAAGCTTATCCATGTAACATGTGGCATATGAAGCCATCCTGCTGGCCATTTCTGAAATACATAGCTATGACCTGTGCAACAGCAACACAGGTCTCCCTCATAAGGAAAAGCAAAAGCAAGTTTCGACCAGAGTCACACTGGTGACTTAGGTTGTGGTACCACACAAGGCAGAAAGAGTAATTCTTTTAGCAAAGCCAGACAAATAAAGCTCCAGCATCTCCTGTGTTTAATTATCCCACTGGTGGAATATGTGGAAATTACAGGGTCCTCAACATAGCAGCGCAAAATACCTTGAGTTGACAAGACAGCAGAGAATAGCTGGAACTGTCAGTACACATTCAGCTTGGATAAGTCCCCAGAATCATGATTAGTAAATTAAATAATTTAGTCTTTATAGATTAACTTTGTACACAGAAAAAAAAATAGCCACTAGAGCACCTTTCTCATTTTCATCTTTCCGTTCAGTCCCTTCCAATACATAGGCTGCATGTTTTACCAGCTCAACCTATCTTATGCAGAAATGACATAGTCTTAATCTTCATATTACTGGTTCTCAGAAATATCTAATGCGTATTAATGCATGATATTTTTATTTTAATAAAATTAATTAATAAATCTTTGCTCTTGTGGCACATTATTACCCTCCCCTCCCTCCCCTTTAGTGATCAGCTGGCTTGGGAAGATTATATACAAGTTAGTATTGATATGAAGAAGAAGAAGAAGAATATTAATATCAAGAAGAAAACTAAAATATATGATGTACATCTACACATCTCCTCTGTGAAGATCAGAAAGCAACTTAGAGATTCAAAAGTCTTTATCAGACAGGAAACTGCTGCATTTCACAGATAGAGTAACAGAGGCAGAGCAATGTGTCTGTACTTACCCCAGAGAGGTGAGAAGACTGATGGGACTAAATCCCACTGTCAAAGCACCAAAAAGGAGGAACTTAAACTGAAGAATGGTGTAGATAGAGGAAAAACATGAGTTTTTGGGAAGAACAAGAATTCAGAAATTTCACCGAGTTCAGTGCAGACAAGTCCAAATAAACATTAGAAGTGACAAAGTCTGTGAAAGCAGAAGACAGTCAAAGAAACACAGCTTCAGTTTAACCGCCCTGTATGTACAGGATATGGTAGATTAAGATTAGATAAATAAAACTGCTATTTAAAGATAGGAGGGGAATACAACTCTCTTCCACATAGCTCCATCAGTATGGGCAGCAAGCACCACCCTTCAGTGCTCCCTTTCTCAGCTCAGGACTGCAACATAGCAAGCCTCTAGGGAACTAATCTGAATGCACAATAATCACACCAGATCACATAAGAATTTTCCAAAGCAGCTGGTAAAAGAGACAACATGCTGTAGTTGGTCCACCTACAAGGGCACCTAGGGCAGAACTACATGCCTGAGCTAGCAGGGAACATGGAAGTACTTCACTGTTGCTCTTTGGGGTAATCATATTTCAGCTATAACTGAAAGGTCACAGGTGCCATTGCTCATTCTTGTCCTTAAACTGGAGCAACACTTTTGCAGCAGCATTTGACAAGGTTTGTTTGTACCAGGTAGGAGCCTGGCAAGAAAGAGGAACTACCTTGCACTTATCAAAAACAGGTCCTGGGAACTGCAGAGAAGGTGATTCAGCCTTCTTAAATTTGTATTAGATTTGCTGGAAGACACAGGCTCAGCTCCTATGTCAGTGCCCACCTAAGTCAGACCCATAGCAGACCCCATTGGCAAGACAGGCTCCAAGGGATGTGTCCTACTCAGGGTGCTCAGCAGGGTGACTGATCTGCCTCCCTACATCCCTGCCTGCAGGATAAGTGGCCTGCTTCGAGCACACGTGTAAGTATATATGGGGGAGTATGCTTGTAGTCCCACAATGTGAATTATTGTTGCTGTGCTGATGAGCTGAAACTGCAGATCCATTTGATGCTTTAAATTGCTTGCTGGAAATTGGAATCTCTCTAATAAGCACCATCTGTGTGAAGTTCAACACCAGAGCTCACGCTTCAAAAAGCCTTTCACTTTAAAACATGTTTTCTTCCTAAAGAGAGCAGAAGGAATGTTATGTAATACATGTGTTAACCCTAGAGAATGCTCCCTTCAGTGAATTTTACAGCCCTGTGAAATGGAACGAGCTCAGAAATAGCACTGTGTTCGTCATCTTTATCCACAGAATCATAGAATCAGCCGGGTTGGAAAGGACCTCTGAGATCATCAAGTTCAACCCTCAATCCACTCCCAGTGTGGTTACCAGACCATGGCACTGAGTCCTACATCAGTCTCTTCTTAAAAACCTCCAGGGATGGAGAATCCACCACCTCCCTGGGCAGCCCATTCCAATGCCTGATCACCCTCTCTGCAAAGAATTTCTTCCTCATACCTAACTCACACCTCCCCTAGCAAACCTTAAGACAATTATCACACAGACTGGTTTGTACTTTTTTATTTTTCCCCTTTCTTTTTTGACTTATGGATTCACTGGAATTCAGTGTCACTCTCAGGAGCAATGATGATGTAAGAGATTGCTATTCTGGTCCTACAGACAGCTTTTATTTAGTACAATTTGTACTGCCACTCATTTAACTAGCCAAACTACAGCTAATAACAATCACAGTTGATTGTATAGGTTTCCATGTAGTTCTTGTAGTATGTTAAATAATCAAAATCTGAGAACCTGCATGACTTTTATGCTTGTGGATAAGAAATACAGCACTTGTGACTGCTACCACCGCTTGTTGAGATCAGGCCCCTGCTAGGTCAAACCAAGCTGGGTTAGGCATAAACAAAAGCAGGATGAAGATCTGGCATAGCAGGGTGCTGACGACCTGCCACAGGGCAGTCGTAGAAAGTACATGCAGCTACTTGAGATTTCCAAAAGGAAACCAAGCTCACGAAGTCTGCGCGGCTTCTGTGTCCTGTACTCCGGGCTTGACACTTACTGCCCAGACAGCAAGAGTGGTACTGTCACCCTTGCTTCTGTGAGCAGCAGAAGAAAGGCTAATAGTGCCCTCTTTTGGAAGAGAAAGAATCTGTCCACAACATAGAGGGCTTTAAAATAGGCCTCCCAGCAAGCAGAGCAGAAAAAATGAGGTAGCATAGGCGATTTATTTGCCAGTCCGTTTGGAGTACAGGTTCATGGTACATTTAATCCAACTTAAGTACGAGCTGCTGCCAGAAAGGGTCGTCACACTGATCTGATGGAAAATTAATCCTTCTCTTTGGCAGTTTAGTTTCAGTAGGCTTGCAATGTAATCACATACACAATAGAGCTGATGTCTGGCATGGCAACGCGCATCTGAAGGACACAACCGTATTCCTTGGTGAAAAATGTACAAGTGACAAGTTCATAATGAGTGTGACATCCTCCTGCCCTCCGGCCCTCCTTTTGCATGTTACTGTAAAGCACTTGATTTTCCTAATGCTCAGTTATTGGGTTTCTTCACGTCTTCCAAGAAAAGCAATGTTGTGCAGATGATGCCAGGAAGAGTCTTAAAATAATGCAGACGTGCTGTGTCAGAATAAAGACATTTAGATTCACATTTGGTTTGTGATCATTAAGCTGCTAGTGGAGAGAAGTCTGTATCCAACCTTTATATTTAATATAAGAAGGCTCCAGCATAGATTTATCCCATTGCAGAAATAAAAAAGGCTATTTTCTTTGAATGGCAGTTTTAGAAAAGCCACGATCTTGTCTAAAACAAATAATACCTCTGTGT
Organism: Heliangelus exortis; assembly: GCF_036169615.1. Lineage (NCBI taxonomy): Eukaryota > Metazoa > Chordata > Aves > Apodiformes > Trochilidae > Heliangelus > Heliangelus exortis. Next base: position 53,881,156 of record NC_092423.1, on the reverse strand, counting down.
GCTTTTAAAAGTTAGTATATTGGTCCACGGCCTTAATAATGAAATATTATTTCTAGTACTCGTTTTGTCGGTCCAGATTGCAGTGGGGATCTGCCTAAAAATATCTGGCCACTGTGTGTTTTGCTGTGAATAATGATGCTGGAATAGACTCGTACAAAAGTAGGGCTATTGCATGCAAAGCCAACAAACCTTACTTTCATCAGTTGTGCGGGTGGTCGAAAGCAACAAAATACCTGTGTGCCAAAAATTGAGATCTTTCGGAGCTCAGCTTTCTTTTATATTTGCAGAGACCAACAGGCAGGCCTCTAAGGCACACGTCCCCAAGTAATATAGAACATTACAGAAGCACACACAGCTGTCTTCTGCCTGAAAGCCAGGCTGCTCTCTCCCCAGTTTCCTATCAAAGCAAAACCATGCTGATACCCCTGCTGAGGAAGTGTTTGTGTACTGGTGAGGTGTTACCCCACCATGGGGTAGGCAGTGGCAATATGCACCTTCAGAGTCACTTGATGGTGATGGGCGCTTAAATGGGCACTTAAAACCAGCAAAAAAAAAAAAAAAAACAGCCAGGCACCAAGCAGTTCCTGGGAGAAACAGTAATCTATACATGATTAAACAAAACATGATTAGGCCATAGTTATTAGAGGTAGCACAAAATTCAGCATTGAAAATGATGAATTCAGACACCAAATTCATCACTGTAAGCATCCTTGTCAACATGCTAATTGAATTGGCTTTTCTAATGCTTCCCTTCAATAGAAGCTGGTTTAGACCAGTAAGTCATTTCTCCCAGGGGCACAGTTCTCACATGGAAGCTTTAAATCATTTAGCCAGAGATGAGCCCATTCAAATGCTGACACTTAAGCCAATTGGGAGGAGAAAACACATTCAGAGTACCCAAAGTAATCCTGAAGAGACCTCCATAGTGCCCCTTACTGCCTCCATGGCATGGACATAAATTTAGCCTCACAGGGACCCTAGGAGGTAAGAAAGCTTATTACACACTGGTAGGGAAGCAGAAAAAGAAATGTAAACTCTGGAGGAGTGGGATGGTCTAAAGGGAGGGAGCAAATGGCTGCACAAAGAGCAGTAAGGATGGAAGAATAACATCTTAAGGAGAGAAAGCTAACTTGGAGGAGGGGATGAGCTAAGAAAAGACATGCAGAGGTTCTTGCTTGGTTTGAGAAAACTGTCATTTTCTTTAAAATATATCTGAATCAAAATTTAGTCACTATTGTTGAACGTATCAAGACACCTACCCTCACTTTTTGCCTTATGTTATTGACTTAACCCCTTTAGATGTGTTATGTTGGTTCATGAGAAAGGTTTGAGTCATCTTGAGATGTGTTACACAGGATTAGGTGGACTTGCTCTTTGGGTGGTCTTTTGCACTTGTGTTCTTCAATAGAGGAAGATAGAGCAAGTGGCGTTTTTGGAGGTGCCTGTAGGTCCTACCTGGAAGTGGGAAGGAAAAGCACAGGCTGTAGAAAGGGACAGTTTGGAGGAAGTATCCACAGAAGTCAGTTTTTAAATGATCTTTAAGACTTCAGCTGCAGCAATGACAGCCTTTTATGGAGCTCCTTTAACAAAGGGTCAGTGCAATTTCACAAGCATTAGCTCTGTAGCTGAACTACATGCAAGCTGAAGACTGATTCTGCATGTCCTGCATGTTTCTTAGCAAGGTTTCATAGGCATTCAGCTCAGTTAGGTCCCTTTGAAACTGACCTGTTAGATTTTGCATGGAAAAGATGACCCCTGCATGGCTTCTACAAAGAGATGCTGGATATGTGGTCTTCTGGTCTAACCAATCTGTGCAAAGAGGCTTGCTCAGCAGGTAAAACGGAGAACTGACACATCTATAACCTCTTGCAGAATGCCGTTTCCTAATTTGCAAGCCTGTCAGCTGTTTACACAGAGAAGGTATCATCTCAAAGAGTGTTTAATGGGGGTCATAGGTGACATTTCATCTTGAATGCTAGGTTATGGAGTATTGAGGTCATTGTTCAAAATGTTTGCTCATAAAACTTTCTTGGGTGAAAGACTGCAATTCTATTAAAATTTACTTCAAACTAATTTAATGACCACATCTTAAATTTATGCTTTCTCACATAAAGAAACACCAAAAATTACCCAAAGGCTATTGGGTAATGAATAAATAGGTTCATTATAAACTGAATTACGCCAAGAGGTGAACACATGCTCTTTCTCACACACTTTCCTTGAGCACCCACTTTTAGCCACTTGGAGAGGAAAGACATTTCACTATGTGGACCTTTGGTTTGGTGACACCTAGCCAGAATTTTAATAATGCTGATGAAAAATAGAGGACAAGCCTGTCTCCAGCCACTTTTGAAATGCTTATGGCAGTTCACTCCCATTCACCAAGCAAAAGAGTTTTTCCCTGATGGTGGGGCTGCTTCAGCTCTCCAGTGGGGATAAAGCAGTGAGATCCTATTGGAGAGCTTCTAATTTACATCTATTGAGCCAGCAGTGCTTTCTCTGAGTTTATGAATTTATGGCTTGTCCTCTGTTATGTTGACTATGGTTTTTGCCTTGATGCTCTTTATACTGAAAACATAAATAAATACAGAGCAACTGCTTACCCACAGGCATTGAGAAATTATCTCTTGTAGTGATAATTTATAACTTAATTTCAAGAAAGAGTGAGAATTATTTATGTGATATAAATACCTTCCCTCTAACATGACATTACTCTGCAATAAATA